>NW_018364547.1:61021-63870 GCF_002078875.1 Numida meleagris | reverse complement strand
TAACGCTTCTCTCATTGGGAAACCTGCATAAACTCCTTCACTCTCAGTCAATCTCAGAAGCTAAGCAACAGAAGAGTCGTGAAGAAAGCAGCCATGAGAAACTAAACAGAAGGAAACTCCCATAGAAAAGAATTCAAATCCTATTTTTTCCTTGTTTATTCAGTGGGCAGTAAGTCAAGTGAAGGATCAAAACTAGACGTAAGCCCCGTAAGCTAGTTTCACCTAACAGAAGCTACTTAGGAACCCTCATCTCAAATGTATCTTCATTCTGACCAACACGATGTTTCCACAACACAGAGGTAATTAATGTATTTTAGCAGAACAGCAGAATCTGATTTGATTCACTCACATCAGTGGGACAGAGAAGATACAGGTGAGTTATTTAGAAAGTGCTCTTCTTCCCCATGCCCTCTTTCTTCCCTTTTCATTTTAAGGAAGCCCTTCCCTGAGTATTTTAAGGGGAACACACTGCAAACAAACAGAGAAACAAAAACAAACTAAGCAGACAAAGTACTCTGTTTTTAATTGATTGTGCTTGTGAAAAGGTACCTACTGTGCTTTACCAGCAGTCTAGTTCCTCTTCCAAAGCTGAGTCTGTCTGCATTTCCTGAATATACACTGTCAAAATCTCCTTTACAAAAAAAAAAAACATCTCATGACTGAGGACTGGAGTCATCAAAATACAATCATAGAATCAGTTAGGTTGGAAAAGATCAAGTCCAGCCATCAACCCAACACTACTAAATGCACCATAAATGCCATAGCCACATGTTTCTTCGTACTGTCAGAGTACTAAGTACAGACTCCACCACTTCTCTCGGTAGCCCCTTGAACTAAAAGTTCCGGCACACATTCATTCCAGCCCTAAAAGTAGTGGATGCGGAAGAAGATCTCCTTCCCAGGATCATTATGTAGTACCATTTCCAAAAATAAAAACTTACTCGGTTTAACACTGAGCCTTGTTCCTCCACCAAACTTCAGCTCGCTGTAGCCCCCTCCTGCAGTCACACATCATCTAACTCCTTTGAAAATACCTTTACCGTTCTGCAGCTGCGCATTAAGCAGGGAAACACCTTATCTGGGATGAGTTCTGGACAGGAATGGACCAAGATGGCCCCCATCCCAGTCTTACTCAACCCAGCAAAGAATTCTCATGAGAAATGTTTCCATCTGTAAGCTACCTGGACAAGAAATTTTATCACACTCTTAACTACAAGTCATCATTCTTAATTCCTAACTAAGAGTTCAGAGCTTACCTGCAGATTAAAACATAAATGGAAAAGAAAAAAGAGAACTTGCCTTTACAGTCAAGTAATCAACTGTGTTTTTAATGAGTTAGCATGTCTCAGCTATTCTCGTGCATTAATTCTGCAGTCTCACGTATAGCTAAGAGGATGACTTTTACTGTAAGGTTTTTAGAGGTGCAGTAATGAAGATGTCATGAATTCAACCCCACGTATTCCTCCTTTTCCCACCACCTCAAGACATAAAGTACTCACTGCATTTAAAATGGGGTCGGAATCAAGTCAAGCCTGTAACTGAAATCACGTACACAATGTGGTGGTGCTCGCTTACTAAGAAAACCTTTGATTTTTCCCATCACTTCTTACATTTCACTTTGCATTACCAATATCCCTCTCCCCAGCATACACAAGCACACGCTATTTTCCACCTTTTTGAATAAGCAAAATGCTTGCCACGCGTTTCAGCAGAACCACGATTCCTCAACTACTAATCTAAGGCAAAATCCATCAGGAATACCGTTTTGGTCTCAAATCAGGAGCCAGGACTTATTGCAACTGTTTAGCCTGACCCCTGCACAACAAAAGAGAGAAAATAAGATGGTAAGATTCCCACAGGACCTGAGATTCTTAATATAGGAACAAAGTGGCACCCTACAGGCTGGCGCTGTGTAGCGATAACTTGAGCTAGGTACATCTCCCGAAGAACTTTGGAAAACATTAGACCTTTTTTTGCTCTAATTCAGAGCAAGTAAACTGTCCCTTCAAACTTTCTTTTAATATCCTTTGTTCAACCTCATCACCTTCGCCTTCTGAATCCTGGCACCCTATCTTAGACCAGCTTGTAGAAGAATACATTAGAAATTTTTGTTTCTTCTCAGAAACAAAACTCCTCGGACACTCCTCAGAATAAACTCCTCGATAACACTGCGTATGTCATGATTTACATTTAGCTTTCAGTTACTCTCCCGCTGCACTTTATCTTCACAGCCAGAGAGATCTGTAAATCTTAAAGACTATGATGAGAAGCAGGTGAAAACAATCAAGAGAGTGCTGTTAATTAGACCACGCTTATTGGCCCCACAATTGATGGTGTGCTTTGCCCAAATACTTCTTTTCTTATTTGTACACTTTCACTGCCCAAAAATCTTCCAAGAAGACGGCTCTGAAGTCTGAACTTAAGAATTTCTTGGCTAAGAGCCTCCTAGTCGAACCAGGACCTGACTGTAAAGCAAAAGTTGTGACTTTTGGAAGATAAAATAGAAAAAACATATAGCTGTACATAGAAAAAAATCTAATATTTTAAATGTCATCTGGATTCTTTTTCTTCCTTTGCCTCTCAAATATTTTCTTTGAACTAAAGCCACAAATTGGAAAGTTCTGTCTTCTTCGTGAATGACTGTTCTGATTTCTTTCTGGAAAGTGAGCATAAAGTTCAATTTACTTTACAGATTTCAGGTATACTCGCCTGTTATTTCTGTTTCTCAACGGAAGCATAAACGATCGTTTTGTCACAGTCATCCAATAGATAATGAAGTCAATCATCTTCATAGAACAAGATTTTAAGTAAGATTTTTTCTGAACAAGCCTTGCCGAAGTATCAAAATA
>NW_018364547.1:56166-58986 GCF_002078875.1 Numida meleagris | reverse complement strand
TGCTACACTGAGACAATTCACACTGAAACTCCTCATCCAATGCAGCCCAAACTCAACAGTGAAACAATGCTGTGTATTCCCTTTGGTCTTTTTTTAACACATTCCCCCAGTTGCCCTGACCAAAATAATGGGGAAAGGACTTGTTCCTATTTCAGATGTGAATTTGCCTCCATTCTCTCATTCTTATGTTTCAGGGGGTGGGAGAGTGGCACAAACACTTCCATTAACTTCCTTTGGAGCTGAAAGATCCTTCCTTGTAGCTTAAAGACAGACACTCCACAAAGCAACTCGGTTTTGCTGCCTCTGCTTTCATTTCAGCAGAAGAAACAGAGCTTCCTAGAAACAGGCACTGCAACCCCCAAATTCAGTATTATCCTCTTCTTGCTCACGCATATCTACCTACATATAACGAAAACTAAAAACCATGGAGGATTGCGTCCATGGATGCGTGGCAAGTTCTGCCTGGGACATTCCTGTGGAGAAGAATGTTCTTTTCTTGATCCACAGCACTGACCGCGCTTTGTAAACAGCCTTCAGCCCTGACACAATGTAAAACTCTGCTCTGTCTCCCCTTCTTCCCACACCACCCCGCAACTCTTTTGCCATAACCAAACAGAAGACAAGGGACTGTGCACGCACATTGGAAGCCTGTCCTAAACCAATACGCTAACATCATTGCTTGGGATTCTCTGGATCGACCTGCAAGGCTACAAAATTCCACCCATGGTACTCACGAGGGTTTACACAAAGTTTTGTTCCAGCTCCAAAGGTCAGCCTGCTCAAGCTAGCACTCACAACAAAACAAGCCCTTACACAAACACCTATCTCTCCCCATAACAAGGCTGCCCTCAGAGTGACTCTCTGAGCCCTATCCCAGCAACTCTCACAAGATCCATTCTGTAAAGCATGGAGACCTCCACTTCAGATCTGCTCCCACCACCCAGAACCACATTAACTGCAGCAGGGAGGGCATTCTCTGAACTCGCAACAGCAGAGAAAGGATTTCAGCTCTGCCAGTCTGAAATCAAAATGAGAACACCAAAAATTACATCTATTGCAAAATGCACCTATGGAAGACCTATTGAAACTGCATACTCACGGGGTTGGACACAGAGTCTGGTCCCTGTGCCAAAGGTCACCTTTGTGAAACCAGATCCTGTATTCACACAGCATTGCTTTCCTTAACAAAAAGCCCATCCAGACACTTGAGAAGCAGCACTGGTCCCCAAGGATTAGTCTCACCATGCCGAGTCATGGAGGGACAGTAGAAGGATGAGAAGTGAGGCCTTCTCATCCCAGAAGCAAGAGTGGAATTTATCAGGCTGGCTGCATGGGATGAGACTGCACTGAAACTGAGGGGCAATCCCAAACATTCTCCTCCTTCTCTGGTCCCCACAGTCCTTCCAGGCTCCTGGGAAGCAGCACCTGTCCCCATTCTGTGGTGCACCCTCCTGATAAAAGCGGCAGAGATCGACATCTTGAGGAAGAGGAGGCTTTACAGCTCAACAACTACAAACCACCACAAGCAGCACCAGGGAGCTCTAAATAGAGACTGCCTGACCTCAGGAATGCCAGTGCTAGTGGCTTCACAGCAACCTTCTGGGAGAACATAAATGTTCCTTTGGGACAGACCGAATTTCACCTTAGTGACCCCCAGCCCCACCCCAGCTGTTCAGTCTAACAGGTCCAGATAACTAAGAGGTACTTACTGGGTTTCACAGAAAGTCTGCTTCCGTGCCCAAAGGTGAGCTTGTCTAAACCTGAGCTTCCATATTGCCACAGTCACAGCCGGCTTTACAGAAACCTCTCAGCTCACAGAAAAGAAACAGTCACCCTCAGATGAGGCTGACATTTGTAAGTCATGATGGAACATGGAATAAATGATGGAGGACAAAGGTGATCACAAACAAGAGATCTCCAAAGTCCTTTCACACAAACTATTCCCAGGAAATAGTGACTGCCACCAACACTGCCCTTATCCAGAAGATATTTCTCCTTGTGCTCATTCAGGAGTGGCAAGTTCTGCCTACAACATTCCTGTTGAGAAGAATGTTCTTCTCTCAAGCCACAGCACTGACCATCCATTGTAAACTGCCTTCTCTGCCCAGATGTAAAATTCTGCTCTGTCACCCCTTCTTCCCATACCACCCTGCAGTTCCTTCACCATAACCAGACAACAGGGAAAGGATTGTGCATGCTTATAGAAAGCCTGCCCATTATGTGCGAACTAACATTAATGTCTTGGGTATTTCTGCATTCCCACACAAGGTTTCAAAATACCACCAAGAGTACTCACACACCTTCACACAAAGCTTTGTTCCAGCTCCAAAGGTGAAGCTGCACCAGCCAACATTCACAGCAACACAAGGTCTTACACAAATGCTTTCCTCTCCCCATAAAAAGGCACCCCTTAGTGTGGCTCTCCGAGCCCTATCTCAACTATACTCGGGGGACCCAGTCCCAAAATCATGCAGGCCTCCAGTTCAGCTCCCTTCTCATCACCCAGAACCACATTAACTGCAACGGGCAGTTAACTGCAAAGGGCATTCTCGGAACCTGCAATGGCAGAGAAAAGATTTCAACTCAGGAACTCTAACATCCAAAGGAGGAACACAAAATTACGTCTTTTGGAAAAGGCACCTACAGAAGACCAACGAAAGCTGTGTACTCACGCGGTCGGACAGAGAGTCTGGTCCCTGTACCAAACGTAAGGTCAACATAGCTGGATCCTGTGCTCCCACAGCATTGCTTTCCTTAACAAAAAGCCCATCCAGCCACTTGAGAACCAACACTGGTCCCCAGAACATAGCCCGACTGTAT
>NW_018364547.1:9245-50951 GCF_002078875.1 Numida meleagris | reverse complement strand
GAGGATGACTTTTACTGTAAGGTTTTTAGAGGTGCAGTAATGAAGATGTCATGAATTCAACCCCACGTATTCCTCCTTTTCCCACCACCTCAAGACATAAAGTACTCACTGCATTTAAAATGGGGTCGGAATCAAGTCAAGCCTGTAACTGAAATCACGTACACAATGTGGTGGTGCTCGCTTACTAAGAAAACCTTTGATTTTTCCCATCACTTCTTACATTTCACTTTGCATTACCAATATCCCTCTCCCCAGCATACACAAGCACACGCTATTTTCCACCTTTTTGAATAAGCAAAATGCTTGCCACGCGTTTCAGCAGAACCACGATTCCTCAACTACTAATCTAAGGCAAAATCCATCAGGAATACCGTTTTGGTCTCAAATCAGGAGCCAGGACTTATTGCAACTGTTTAGCCTGACCCCTGCACAACAAAAGAGAGAAAATAAGATGGTAAGATTCCCACAGGACCTGAGATTCTTAATATAGGAACAAAATGGCACCCTACAGGCTGGCACTGTGTAGCGATAACTTGAGCTAGGTACATCTCCCGAAGAACTTTGGAAAACATTAGACCTTTTTTTGCTCTAATTCAGAGCAAGTAAACTGTCCCTTCAAACTTTCTTTTAATATCCTTTGTTCAACCTCATTACCTTCGCCTTCTGAATCCTGGCACCCTATCTTAGACCAGCTTGTAGAAGAATACATTAGAAATTTTTGTTTCTTCTCAGGAACAAAACTCCTCGGACACTCCTCAGAATGAACTCCTCGATAACACTGAGTATGTCATGATTTACATTTAGCTTTCAGTTACTCTCCCGCTGCACTTTATCTTCACAGCCAGAGAGATCTGTAAATCTTAAAGACTATGATGAGAAGCAGGTGAAAACAATCAAGAGAGTGCTGTTAATTAGACCACGCTTATTGGCCCCACAATTGATGGTGTGCTTTGCCCAAATACCTCTTTTCTTATGTGTACACTTTCACTGCCCAAAAATCTTCCAAGAAGACGGCTCTGAAGTCTGAACTTAAGAATTTCTTGGCTAAGAGCCTCCTAGTCGTACCAGGACCTGACTGTAAAGCAAAAGTTGTGACTTTTGGAAGATAAAATAGAAAAAACATATAGCTGTACATAGAAAAAAATCTAATATTTTAAATGTCATCTGGATTCTTTTTCTTCCTTTGCCTCTCAAATATTTTCTTTGAACTAAAGCCACAAATTGGAAAGTTCTGTCTTCTTCGTGAATGACTATTCTGATTTCTTTCTGGAAAGTGAGCATAAAGTTCAATTTACTTTACAGATTTCAGGTATACTCGCCTGTTATTTCTGTTTCTCAACAGAAACATAAACAATCGTTTTCTCACAGTCATCCAATAGATAATGAAGTCAATCATCTTCATAGAACAAGATTTTAAGTAAGATTTTTTCTGAACAAGCCTTGCCAAAGTACCAAAATACAGAGAAAATAAGTAGCGACTTGTTTTGTAGTCCCTGAAAAAGTGCCTTGACTTTATCCCCGATTTGCTTGTAAATAAAAGCCTGTCACTGAAGGGTTTAAATACAAACTCATTTCTAAGGAACCTCGCTGAAATTTTAAGGGGAGAAGAGAATTTAACAGAAAGCTGAAGCTAGCCTGTTTGATTTATATTTCTGCCCACTTTCGAGATGGATCTGCATCCATCAGTGAGGCGTGTGGATGCCTTGGAAGAAGACAGCTATGGCCAAGACACAAGAACATTTCTGCGTGTCCAGCTCCACTGAAGACGTGCGGACTCTGGCTGGAACTGGGAATATGCTGAAACCATATGATTTGAGATCTCTCTTCTTACTTACTTGGAAGCACAAACAGGTGAGTTCCTCCACCAAAAGTTACCTTTCCATAGCTACCAGTACCTCACTGTGACAAGGCGCTTTACATAAACTGTTACTGGAAGAGTTTCACAGATCTGAATCTCCACTGAATTATAGAGTTAAATCTTGCCATTCCAAAATCCTCAGAAGCAGTATGCCTTTCTGTGCTGATCACTGTATTCTCAGAAGTTTACTGTAGTAGGTTAAAAATATGCTGAACCAAACCTTATCACAAACAGCATAAGGTAATACTTTGCTATCAACGTCAGTGCACGTTTGAGGCCTGTAAAAACAAACAGGTTTCTTCCAATTGAGATACTTCAAACTAAATACGGATATAAAAAGAGGGCTGCGTTTAGCACGCAGTGTTTCCATGCAAACATTATGAGGTTGGCTTATTAATTTTAAAGATGAAAAAGAATATGGTCCTAGTTATTCCACATCCACTACCCTGCTAAGACAATCCATCTGGGAAGCTGGAATAAGAAAAAGCAATACTGAGAAGTTTTTCAGACTTAAGGATACTCTGCACGACAGTCACAAGATTTCCAAAACACAAGGTTTCCAAACAAATCTAATATCTAAAAACAAAGAAAGAAAGAAATTGAAGTGAAATTAGTAAAATTGTCTTGATATAGCAAGCTGAACCTTGGAAGCTGAAGCAAGACTGTAAATGCTTATGCATGAAATACTTTCCTTCTTCACTTACTTGGTATTACAAAAAGATTTGTTCCTTGACCAAAGGTTACACGCCTCGAGGTTCCTGTATTCGCACAGCCTGCAAGTGCTTTGCAAGAACCATCCAGAGAAACATGTAGGCCTTTTTAACTCCTTCTCTCCTAGAAGGAAACTTAATTAAATGCAGCTGAGAATATTGATTGAGGATATCTACAGTTTATTACTAAATGTGTCTTGTAGCTTGGCTGAGGAGTTGATTCTCAACTTTGGTGGGAATAGAAGCAAAAAATTACCTTCCGTCAGAAGATTTGATCTTGGAGGGTTAGTATTAAGCACACTAAACCTGGACTCTCAAGGCAAACAATAACACTCACTTATTCTTCATCAAGAAGATTTCTTCATGAAGTTATTGTTAGATCCACAAACGCCAAAGCTTCTCTCAGCATCACCAAATCATCTCTGCTTTAGAGATATGTATTTTTTGAGCTCACTTGGATGAACAGACAGCCTTATCCTCCTGCCAACGGTGAGCACTTCATAAGCACGTATGAAGTTACTGTGTGACAAAGAGCTTTAGCAAACATTCTGACAGTAGCTGTTAACGGAGAGGAGAGTTTTTTGGTTTTGACGTGTATACATACAGCTCCTGAGGGTTTCTTCTCAAATGTCCTAAATAAAAACCCCTCATGACAATTCACTACTTTGCTGTCTTTCCTCTGTGTAATGTGCTGTGGAATCCTCTCTCACCAGCCCAGCTCCTATCTATCACAGCACATAAAGTAGTTCTATCAATCTACAGTAACTATTCAATCTTCTACAGTAGCTGTTAACTGCAGCCGTGAAGCTGAGTAAGCAAAAGCAGGACTTCCCCTAGTTTTTCTCTAGCACCTTCTCCATCCACCTCAGTCAGTGCATTTCCCATTGCATACCAACCTGCTACACTGAGACAATTCACACTGAAACTCCTCATCCAATGCAGCCTAAACTCAACAGTGAAACAATGCTGTGTATTCCCTTTGGTCTTTTTTTAACACATTCCCCCAGTTGCCCTGACCAAAATAATGGGGAAAGGACTTGTTCCTATTTCAGATGTGAATTTGCCTTCATTCTCTCATTCTTATGTTTTAGGGGGTGGGAGAGTGGCACAAACACTTCCATTAACTTCCTTTGGAGCTGAAATTAAAGACAGACACTCCACAAAGCAACTCAGTTTTGCTGCCTCTGCTTTCATTTCAGCAGAAGAAACAGAGCTTCCTAGAAACAGGCACTGCAACCCCCAAATCCAGTATTATCCTCTTCTTGCTCACGCATATCTACCTACATATAACGAAAACTAAAAACCATGGAGGGTTGCGTCCATGGATGCGTGGCAAGTTCTGCCTGGGACATTCCTGTGGAGAAGACTGTTCTTTTCTTGATCCACAGCACTGACCGCGCTATGTAAACAGCCTTGTCCCCTGACACAATGTAAAACTCTGCTCTGTCTCCCCTTCTTCCCACACCACCCCGCAACTCTTTTGCCATAACCAAACAGAAGACAAGGGACCGTGCACGCACATTGGAAGCCTGTCCTAAACCAATACGCTAACATCATTGCTTGGGATTCTCTGGATCGACCTGCAAGGCTACAAAATTCCACCCATGGTACTCACGAGGGTTTACACAAAGTTTTGTTCCAGCTCCAAAGGTCAGCCTGCTCAAGCTAGCACTCACAACAAAACAAGCCCTTACACAAACACCTATCTCTCCCCATAACAAGGCTGCCCTCAGAGTGACTCTCTGAGCCCTATCCCAGCAACTCTCACAAGATCCATTCTGTAAAGCATGGAGACCTCCACTTCAGATCTGCTCCCACCACCCAGAACCACATTAACTGCAGCAGGGAGGGCATTCTCTGAACTCGCAACAGCAGAGAAAGGATTTCAGCTCTGCCAGTCTGAAATCAAAATGAGAACACCAAATTACATCTATTGCAAAATGCACCTATGGAAGACCTATTGAAACTGCATACTCACGGGGCTGGACACAGAGTCTGGTCCCTGTGCCAAAGGTCACCTTTGTGAAACCAGATCCTGTATTCACACAGCATTGCTTTCCTTAACAAAAAGCCCATCCAGACACTTGAGAAGCAGCACTGGTCCCCAAGGATTAGTCTCACCATGCCGAGTCATGGAGGGACAGTAGAAGGATGAGAAGTGAGGCCTTCTCATCCCAGAAGCAAGAGTGGAATTTATCAGGCTGGCTGCATGGGATGAGACTGCACTGAAACTGAGGGGCAATCCCAAACATTCTCCTCCTTCTCTGGTCCCCACAGTCCTTCCAGGCTCCTGGGAAGCAGCACCTGTCCCCATTCTGTGGTGCACCCTCCTGATAAAAGCGGCAGAGATCGACATCTTGAGGAAGAGGAGGCTTTACAGCTCAACAACTACAAACCACCACAAGCAGCACCAGGGAGCTCTAAATAGAGACTGCCTGACCTCAGGAATGCCAGTGCTAGTGGCTTCACAGCAACCTTCTGGGAGCACATAAATATTCCTTTGGGACAGACCGAATTTCACCTTGGTGACCCCCAGCCCCACCCCAGCTGTTCAGTTTAACAGGTCCAGGTAACTAAGAGGTACTTACTGGGTTTCACAGAAAGTCTGCTTCCGTGCCCAAAGGTGAGCTTGCCTAAACCTGAGCTTCCATATTGCCACAGTCACAGCCGGCTTTACAGAAACCTCTCAGCTCACAGAAAAGAAACAGTCACCTTCAGATGAGGCTGACATTTAGAAGTCACGATGGAGCATGAAATAAATGATGAAGGACAAAGGTGATCACAGATGAGAGATCTCCAAAATCCTTTCTCACAAACTATTCCCAAGAAATAGTGGCTCTGCCATCAACACTGCCCTCATTCTGGCTACACATAAGGAAGCCCTAAAACTGAAGTGCTAGCAGTACAGTGAATTATAATCAGGCAATTTTTTATTCCTACAGAGTTTCTTTCTTCTTCCTACAAAATATTCATTGGCTTTAGCTTCAGGAGAATTGCTGTCTCAAAGTTAATCACATATTCACTGCTTTTTCATTACAATGAAGCACCTCAAAATGCTCCTCACATCTTACAGTTAAAAACTTATGAATTTAGTCCAGTTCCAGACAGACTTATACTGCTGTCCAGAGGTGATCATGAAATTATCAGATTCTTTGGTTTTCTTCAGGTTTATAGAAACAGGAGCTACAAAGGTACTGAATTCTCACAACTTAAGCAGGGTGATTCACTTGTTCTGGCATTGGTGCAAGAGCTGCCCTCTTCTTTAAGGCAAATTCTGAATATTACTTCCAATATCTGGTCCTCTGTTGGACTCTCTTCACTATGTCTGTCTGTGTCTGTTATACTGTGGAGACCAGAACTGGACTCAGTATTCCAAGTGTGCCCTCAGCAGTGCTGCATAGAGTGCAAGGACCACCTCTCTTGACCTATTAGTAAGACTGCCTAATGCAGCCAAGAATACTGTCAGGCTTTTAGTGGAAAGGGCACATCCTTGACTCGTATTCTTTGTGTCCACCGGGATCCCCTGGTTCTTCTCTTCCAGGCTGCTCTCCAGCTGAGTGGCCCCCAGCATGTCCTGTAGCCTGAAGAAGTTCCTCCCCAGATATAGGGCTATGCACGTCTCCCTACTGAACTTCATGATGTTCCTATCAGCCCATTTATCCGTCTGTTGAAGTCCCTCTGAATGACACCATGACTCTTGGTGTATCTGCCCTTTCTCCTGTTTTCTGTCACCAGGAAACTCAGCATCTTTAACAAAGATTTTAGACAGTACCTAGGACTGACCCCTTGGATACAGCAGTAGTTGCTGGCCTCCAGCTGAACTTCATGCCCCTGGTCACCACAGTCTGGGCCATGTTGCTCAGCTGGTTTTCAACCTACACTGCTGTCTGCTCATCCATCCCATACATCAGTAGTTTGTCTATGAAGTTTTTAGGGGACACAAACACTGAAAGCCTTCCTGACATTAAGGTAGAGAAAATCCACTGCTATGTCTCAAATTAAGGTTGAACCTCTATATTTAAGGGGAAAAAGTAGAAACAGGAAAAAAAATAGAAATTCTTATATTGAGTGGGATCTAGTGTCAGAAATACCCCCTGACAAAAAATAAGTTGGTATTCGCCACAAATGTTTTTAGCTACTATTGAAAGTTTTGCAAAGACTCACTGGGGTTTGAAAACAAACAAACAACAACAACAAAAAAAAAAAAAAAGGAGAAAAAGACACGGCAGGCTAACACATCTGATTATTTTTTGAATCTCAAGAACTTCTAATATTTTCAAGTTGCTGATGGAAAGAAAAGAAGTGTCCAAGGAAAAATCTAAAGCCTTTTCTCAAATTTAACTTCATATCCATCCCCAGAGTACAAACTGTCCAAGCCTGTGCTTCTCTCTTTAAATAAACAGTAATATTCAAACCTTCCTAGGGTGGGACTGGAGTGGTGATCATGATTAGTTTCTATACAGTTAGAAAGTAGTCGTGAATTTACAGAACCAAATCAGACTGAAAACTAATGGCTTTATAGCAATGTTCTCAACTGATGCTGGCTTTGAAAAATAGTACCCACCACTGGCTAATTTAATGCACTGGAATAATATGATACATTTTATGCATCATATGTATATCCCTATGTATGCAGAAGTTTTTCTCCCATTCTTATCTGACTGAACTTTGTGGTTCTAAATATCCCCTCTGGGAAGATGCTTCATCAGAGTACTCAACAATGGCTTGCAAAGTACCTTTTGTGAACAGAATTTTCATCACAACCTTTCTTTTACTTCACAAAACTGCTGGAAATACAATTTGTGCTCCTGGCAGTTCTTTCCATGTTTGTCCCTTGGAAATGTCATCCTCATTTTTCTATAGTTAATTTGTAGCATCTTACCTGAAAGCACAGTGTGATGTACTGCCTGCACAAATATGGTCTTTTCAACGGCTGCATGCACTGTAGCTCAACCCTTTACAAAAATGGGAAGTCCATACTCTCCTGACATTCAAGAGGTTTTCATCATGTTTCCTTATCACATAAGGATATTGATCATTTGAAATTTAAAGCAACTTGAGGAATACCTTCATCTGCTGAGGAGAACAATTAAATAAATTAATCACTTAGTAATTCTAAGATAACTCAATACTTGTAAATCTTCTGCAGAACAGAAAAATTACTCTGAAACACTTGTTATGAATGCAAACTTTTTAAAAAAATACTTTTTCTGTATCACAGAGGAGAAAAACATTTTGAACAGATATAAATCATCAGTATATCTGAGCACTTGTTCCAAAATAGCTTAGGCAATTGGTTCCACTCCTGTTAAGCACTGAGGTTTCTTATTTACTTGCAGTAAGTCAAAAGAAAAAGAAAAAATAGAAGCAACATCTGAATATATTTTTTCTTGTGTAGCCAGCACAGCAGCACAGTGTTGTAGTAGCTGAATTAAAGAGGAAATATGGTTTCTTTGCCAGCAGTAAATTCCCTTCCCTATTCTAACGTAGTAGTGCAAAACCATTTTATAAAAATCCCTTCTTACCTTGTCCCATTCAATTTTTCTCTGTAAGCTAGCCATTGCACAATTTGCATTTATACATTTTCTTTCAACAACATTCTCACATTGCAAAAGGTACTGAAAAACATATGTGGGAAGGATAGGAGGGAGGGAGGGAAGGAAGGAAGAGAGTAATTACTATCGACTTAATTCCAAAATTAGTGCTGGGAAACCTCTGTGGCCATCCATGTAAAAATGATTTACATATAAAATGGCTCTTTCTAAGCTGTATTGTATATGCAATCTGTACTAAGTCAAAGACTTTCAGCTAAAAACTGCCTGAGGGGTGGAAAGGAAAACTTGTCCAATTCCCTATAGAATGAAAAGCAGTAGACCAAATCACTTGACATTTTAAAGTATCTATTTCTAATAAAGAAAAAGAACAGAATTAGAAAGGAGAACAGTCCCATTCTATCTTTCTGCTTAAGTCATCCCATCCTCCAAGTCCTATCATTTTGGTACATAACAAGTTTTAAAGAATTCCTCTACATCATTTCACACACAGTGGACAACAAAGGATAAATCATTTTAGCAGAGTCCTACAGCAAGTGACAGCCCCACAGGCCAGTCTTCACAACCTCCTACCCCTTGGTTGGTTGTACCCAATTACCTCTGTTCAAGAGCACAGCTTCTGGATGGTGTCTTGCACCTCCGTTTAGTCATTATTTATTGCAGTATACCTAATGAAAAAAAAAATGATGCCACTGTATTTCTCAAAGAAAAAAGGACCACCCAAATGAAAAACCCCTTTTTTCAAGAAGGAAACTTAATCCTTTAAATCTCAGTAAAGCGAAGAAAGACTATATTTTTGACAGTTTTGTGTCAAGAGAAGTTCCTTGGCAACAACGAAGAAACTGACCTGTTTCAAGCCAGGTCCGTAGGCAGGACTGATGTGCCTGGGTCCTTCCAGAGTGAGAAATACTTCCCCAGGTCCTTCCCCTGTGCAGAAATACTCTCAGCATTCAAAGGAGCAATTACTCAACGTTCAAAGGAGCAAAGGGTGTCACCATACCAACACAGCTCCTGAGTGCATCTCATCTGCAGCCTTCCTAGATGCAACGATTTGCCTTCTGATTTCTTCCTCACAGGGCACCGGACAGCTTGGTACTTAATATTCATCCATCTTCTCATCAGTCCCTTCACTTACTGAAGCCAGAAATCTACTGCATTCCTTACCTTTTCAGACTTCATCCTTGTTTAGCAAGACATCCATATCCTCAAAAGACCCTAAATTCTGACTGCTGAGGTTCGTTTTCTTTCATTTACAGTTCAAAGTCCCCCTAGAAGTACTACTATATTTCAAAAGCAGTTCTGCAAGCCTTTGCCATATTCTATTTCATTTCATTCTTAAGAAGTCATTTTACAGAAAAATGACTTAAGCTTGCACATACAAATAAGGCATATTTGCATCTCAGTTCAATCATTCATCTTCTTTCACATATACATTTCTGGCAGTGGGCTTTTTAAAGCTTGTTTATCATGTAACAAGAGTTTTCATCTGCACTTGTTGGCAATTCAAGAATGCAAAGTCAGAGAAAATAAGTTTAATCAGTGGCATGTGCAGAGGCAACATTCACTTCATCTTGGTTTGGTTTGATGTTGCCTTTTGTGTTTGTGTTTCGTTGTTTTTTTTAAATCATTTTCTTTGTAGGTTGTTTTTTGTTTTGTTTGTTTGTTTGTTTGTTGCTTTTAGTTTTTTTTTGTTTGTATGCTTGTTTTTTCCCCCATTCAACTTATTTATTGGAATTCATCAAATATAAAAGAGCAAAAAAATTAACACTCCAACCAGCAGGTAGCAGGAGAGATCAAGTAAAGAAATTCAGTTTACGTCAATATACCTGAATTTATAAGGAACAGTTTAGTATTTCAGGAAAATAAAGTACACAGATGAGACTATTACCAGAAGAAGACAGGACTATTTCTATTGTATTCATAGTGTTGTGTAAAACAACATAAGGATTCAGTTGTACAAAAGGAAGTTTTTTCATGTAATTTTTTATTGTTTAAAATAAAAGCAAGAGAACAGTCAGTTTATCTTTCTATAAACACTTAAAATATCCATGAAAGGTTGTATGACTGAAAGTGAAATAAAGCTTGGTTTATCAACTCGATTTCAAAGTTTAAATGGAAAAGGGTAGACTGGAGAAAATTTGATTCCTCAAAGATAATTTTGAGATTTTTTTTACCTGATTTTCATTACTTTCAGCAAGTTAATACACCAAGAAATACTGGGTTTTGCTCTGAGAACCCTTTAAAATATTTGCATACTCCATACATTTCTGGGATGTGGGCAGAAGGAGGAGAACAGATCAGTTGAATCAGTGGCTTCATGGAGGGTATCATGCTCAGGGCTTTGGGTTCTGTGGTTCAGGACACACCTTCAATTGACCAGACAAGTTGACGTTGGTTGGGACGCAACTGACCAGGAGGGACAAGAATATACAAGGCAGTGAACTGGCTGCACTTATCACCAGAGCTTTAAACTGGATTTGATGGTGGAAGTGGATGTACTGATGTGTGAGCAGAGCTAGGGAACACTGTCACTTTAGGAAGCAGCAGGGGAAAACCTCAGATTAGTCAGAGGGGAATTGGGTTGGGCTCCTCCAGGAAGGTAACACAATAGCCCAGCTGAAGTGTCTCTACACTAGTGTTTGCAGCATAGGAAATGAGCAGGAGGAGATGGAATACTGTGACTGAGGGCTACAAGCTTTTTAGAAGGGATAGGCAGAGCGAGTGGAGTGGTGGAGTGGCCCTCTATGTTAAGAAATAGATTGCAAGGACCAAGCCAAGGAAGGACATCTGGTGGCTGGAGTCTGCTACCAGGTGCCTGATCAAGGCAGTCCTATTGATGAGGCTCTCTTGCTTCCTCTGCAAAAGGTGTCACACTCACAAACTCTCATCCTGATGGGTGATTTCAACCACCCAGATATCTGCTGGGAAAACAACACAGTGAGCTGCAAGCAATCCGGGAGACTCCTGGAGTCTTTTGAGAGTTAACTTCCTGGTCCAGGTTTTGTTCAGAGCAATCAGAGATGAAGCATTAATGGACCTGGACTCAGTAGTGCAGAAGGGATCAAGGAGGTTACCACTGCAGGCAGCCTGAGCTGTAGTGAACATGCCCTGGTCAAGTTCATGATCTCAAGGAATCTGGGCCTGCCAAAGAGCACAGTCAGGACCCTGAACATCAGGAGAATGAACATCAGGAGAATGAACTTCAAGCTGTGCAAAGTCTAGTTGGAAACCTGTGACTAGCAGTGTTCCCCAGGGGTCAGTGCTGGGTCCGGTCTTGTTCAATATCTTCATCAACAACCTTGATGAGGGGATAGTGTCACCCTCAGTAAGTACACTGATGATACAAAGCTGAGAGGAGTGGCTGACACACTGGAAGGCTGTGCTGCCATTCAGCAAGACTTGGACAGGCTGGAGAGTTGGGCAGCAAGTAACCAGATGAGGTCAAAAGCAAGTGTAGAGTCTTGCACCTGGGAAGGAATAACTGCAAGCATCAGTATAGGTTGGGACATGACCTGCTGGAGAGGAGCTCTACGGAGAAGGACCTGGGGATCCTGGTGGACAACAGGTTGGCCATGAGCCATCAGTGTGTCCTGATGGCCAAGAAGGCCAATGGGATCGTGGGGTACATTAAAAGGAGTGTGGCCAGCAGGTCAAGGGAAGTGATCCTCTCCCTCTACTCTGCCCTAGTCAGGCCTCTCCTGAAGTACTGTATACAGTATTTAGCTCCCTGGTACAAAAAAGACAGGGATCTCCTGGAGAGAGTCCAGCAGAGGGTCACGAAGATGAGAAAGGGCCTGGAGCTTCTCCACTATCAGGAAAGGCTGAGTGACCTGGGTCTGTTCAGCCTTGAGAAAACAAGACTCAGAGGCGATCTTATTAATGTTTATAAATATCTTAACTGTGGGAGTCAAAGGGGCATAGCCAACCTCTTTTCAGAGGTCTGTGGGGACAGGACAAGGGGAACCAGCCCTAAACCTGAGCATAGGAAGTTCTGTACCAATATGCGAAGGAACTTCTTCACAGTGAGGGTGATGGAGCACTGGAACAGGCTGCCCAGGGAGGTTGTGGATTCTCCTTCTCTGGAGATATTCAAGACCCACCTGGACACCTACCTGTGCAGCCTGCTGTAGGGAGCCTGCTTTGCGGGTGGGTTGGACTCGATGATCTCTAGAGGTCCTTTCCAGCCTCAATTCTGTGATTCTGTGATATCCCCTGGGAAACTGTCCTTAGAGACGTAGGAACAGAACAGAGCTGACAGCTTTTTAACGACACCTTTCTGAGAGCACAGTAGTTTAGAGAGTTTAAGAAATCAAGCAGAGGAGACAGGAAAGTGGCATGGCTGAGCATGTATCTGCTGGTCAAACTAAGGGATAAAAAGGAAAAGTACAGGCAGTTGAAATAGGGATGGGTGGTCTGGGAAGAATGCAGGGATGCTGTCTGCACATGCAGAGATGAGATCATGAAAGTCAAGGTGCAGATGGAACTGAACTCGGTGAGAGCTGTGAAAAATACCAAGAAGGAATTCTATAGGCACATTGGTCAAAAGAGACAGGTCAAGGAGAATGCACCCCCTCTGATAAATGAGATGGGAGAACTGGCTTCAAAAGACATGGATAAGGCTGAAGTACTTAGCTTCCTTCCTCACTGCCAGTCAAGCTTCCCATGTCTCTCATGTCCCTGAATCTCTAGGTGGGGGTTGGGAGGGCTAAATCCCTCCCACTGTAAGAGCAGAGCAAGTTAGAGAACACCTCATGAGGCTGAACTTGTACAAGTCTATGGGGCCAGACAACATGCATTCCAGGGTCCTGAGGGAGCTGGTTGATGTGGTTGCCAAGCCTCTCTCCGTCATATTTGAAAAGTAATGACTGTCAGGTGAAGTTCCCAGGGTCTGGAAAAATGGAAACATCACTGCCATTTTCAAGAAAGGAAGACAAGAGGATCAACAGACTTGTGAGCCCCATGTCTGTATCTGGAAAGATCATGGAACAGATCCTCCTGGTAGATATGTTAAGTCACATGCGACATGAAGAGGTGATCTGAGACAGCCAATAGGGCTTCTCCAAGAGCAGACCACCCTTGATAAATCTGGCGGCCTTCTATGATGGAGTGACAGCATCGGTGGACTAAGGAAGTACAACTGATGTCATCCATGCAGACTTCTGCAAGGACTTTGGTGTGGTCTTATATCACATCCTTATATCTAAATTGGAAAGATATAGATTTGAAGGCTGGACTATTAGTGGACAAGGAACTCGTTGGATGGTTGCAGCCAGAGGGTTGTGATCAAAGGTTCTATGTCCCAGTGGAGGCTGGTGACAAGTAGTGAACCCCAGGGGTCCATCCTGGGACCCTGGTGGTCTTCAACATCTTTATCAATGACATGGATGATGGGATCAAGTGCACTCTGCAAGTTTGCTGATGACACCAAGCTGAGTGATGCAACTGACACAATAGAAGGAAGAGATGCCATCCAGAGTGACCTGGGCAAGCTTGAGAAGTATGCCCACCTGAACCAAATGAGGGTCAACAAGGCCAAGCATAAGCTATTGCAGTTTGGTCAGGGTAATCCCAGATATGTGTACAGACTGGGAGAAGAATTGGCTGAGAGCAGCTCTGCAGAAAATGTCTTGAGGGTTCTGGTGTATAAAAAACTTTACATGAGCCAGCAGAGTACACTTGAAGCCTAGAAGGCCAACTGTATCCTGGGTTGCATCAAAAGAGAGTTGCCCAGTAGGGTGAGGGAGGTGATTGTCCCCCTCTACTCTGTCTTTGTGAGGCTCCATTGGAAGTGCTGTGCTCATGCCTGGGGACCCCAGTACAAGAAGGATACGGAACTGTTGGAGTGGGTCCGGAGAAGATGATCAAGACTAAGATGACAAAGATGACCAGGGGGCTGGAGCAGCTCTCTCATGAATAAAGGTTGAGAGAGTGGGGCTTGCTTAGCTTGGAGAAGAGAAGGCTGTGGGAAGACTTTGTTGTGACCTTATAGTATTTGAGGGGAGCTTATAAACAGGAGGAGATCAATTTTTGACTTGATCTAGTAGTGATAGGGAATGGCTTTAAAATAAATGAGGGAGATTTAGGTTAGGTGTTAGGAAGAAATTGTTTATTCAGAGAATGATGAAGCACTGGAAAAGTTTGCCCAGAGAAGTTATGGATGCCTCATCCCTGGTGGCATCTAAGACCAGGTTGGATGGGGCCTTGGGCAACCTGTTCTGGTGGGTGGGTTCCCTGCCCATCTTTAGTTCCATTCTAACTGAAGCCATTCTATGATTCAGTGATTCTTTGATATTCCAAATTTAACCCTTGCACAGGAGGATATAAGCATGTTGAGTAATAATCACAAGAATAGCTCTTACAGCTTGATTAGTTTAGCAGTAGTTGAAAAAAAAAGGAAGGAATAATTACATTACGCTCCTTTAGCAAGAAATCCTGCTTCAGACTGAAATGCTGTACACATTAACAATTTAAAGATTTGTTGATGAGGAAGTAGTCTCGCCCTAGTAAACTGTGGGAGATCACATGAAAAAAAGCAAAAATCAAGGTTTTCTGCAGGGGTAAGAGTGAGTCTTGCTCATGGCACATAGTTGCATGTTGTGGAGGGCTTGGTTGGAAAAGTATTTGTGGTTTTTATCCTGTTTTACTGCTCAGCAACAACTAAAACAATGATGAGTCACTGCTGTTCTCCTAAAGCCAAGATATAGCATCATACTAGACACTATGAAGGAAAAATCAGATCTATCCCAGCTGAAACCAGGATACCCTTCTGACTTACTTGTTGGAGTCCTTTAAAGAAAAGATCTGAATCATTCAACTCATTGAGACAAGGATTCTCAAAAGTTTTTGCTCTGTTTCTGATGTCCATCTTCATAAAGATACAAAAGGTCTTGCAATTGTTAAAATGGGTTCTGAACTGGATTTGTGGCTCTTGCAAGACAAGTTTATGTGACAAATTTAAAAGCTACCAAGGAGGTTAACTGCCCCTTTATACCAAATATCAATGGCATTTTAAACTCTTCACTCATTCTTATACCTTGTTGATGAACATCTAGGATCAACAAGGTACAGAGAAAGAAGAACACTTCTTGAAGTGAGACCTCTTTCCAAATGCCAAACTAGATATGGATACCATATGTGTTTCATGTCACTCCGGACACCTAAGGCCATCCTGCAGCACCAGCTACTGTGCTGAAAGGGAACAGTCTTCCAGAGGTGCTGTGATTTATTTGTTGCATATTCTCTGTACATCTGGTTTGGATTCCTGAGAATACCCCAAATGCCAAGATACTTTTCTAGGGCTCTCCCTGTTTTGTGAAATTCAAGCAAGAGAAGAGCTCAAATTGAGCATTGGTTATGTATACGAAAATGTCCCCACGTGCATGGCCTGGAATTGCAAGAAAATTGTTTGAGCTCCTTATGTGTCTCTGATCCTTGGGTAAGAAAAATAAGACATGAACATCAGGCTTTTTCTTACCTTTTGCTAGAGAAAAAGGCTGCAATTTGCTCTGCAGGTGACAAGAAAGAAAGCTCCTTAAAACAATGTTATTACTGACAGAAAAGGGAAGAAAAATAACCCTTGCTAACACATGGCAGAGAAAAAGGGGAAAAATATTTGAGCGCTCTTTCTGACTAAATTGTGTAGAATTTCATTACCAAAGGGCTTGCCTTGTTGATTTTCATTGCTTGGGTGAAAATTTGTGATTGTGATGATTTGTGATTCCTTTTCCATGGAAGGAAAACACAACTACTTTCAACTTTGTTTAGGAAGCCATGCACTATACAGCCTTACTACTGGGCCATACAAAAGCTACCTGCAAATAGATTTTAGAATCATAGAATCATATAATAACCTGAACTAGAAGGGACGTATAAGGACTGTTGAGTCCAGCTCCTGACTCCACACAGGACTGCCCAAAAATCAGACTGAGAGCATTGTCCAGATATTTAAACTCTGGCAAGCTGGATGCCACAACCATTCCCTGAGGAGGCTGTTCCAGTGCCCAACCACTCTCTTGGTGAACAACATTTTCCTGATATCAAGCCTGACCCTCCTCTGTCACAGTTTAATGCCATTTACTCAGGTTCTGTTGTTGGTCACCAGAGAGAGATCAGCTCCTGACCTTCCATGCCCTCCTCCCGTGAGGAAGCCATGGGTCATGATGAGGTCTTTTTTTACCCTGCAGAAAATTATATTCTCTATTTTTTTTCCAAAGCTACATAGAATTATAGAACCATTTAGACTGAAAAATACCTTCAAGATCATCAAGTCCAACCACCAACCTGACCTACCAAGTCCTATCACTAAACCACATAAAATACATCCACACATTTCTTAGATAATTCCAGGAATGGCAACTGCCTGGACAGCCCATTCCAGTGCTTGGCCACCTTCTCAGTGAAGAAATTCTTTCTAATATCTAATCTAAACCTCCCCTGGTGCAACCTGAGACCATTTCCTCATGTTCTATCACTTGCCATCTATGAAAAGAGACGACACGTTCTTTGTTCAACCTCTTTTGAGGTAGCTGTAAAGTAATGACCTTTCCCTTCAACTTCCTTTTCACTAGATTAAACAATCCCAATTCCCTCAGCCCCTTCCTATAACACTTGTTTTGCAGTCCCTACACCATCTTTGTTGTTATTCTCTACGCACACATGAGCAACACAATATCACTCTAATAGTGAAGGGCTCAAAACTGAACACAGTACCCTAGGTGCGGTCTCACCAGTGTCACATTTGAAGGATCTCCTGTCCTGCAAGCCACAGTATTTCTGATGCAGAAGAGGATGTCCCTGGTCTTCTTGGTCACCTGGGCACACTGCTGGCTCATGTTCAGCCAGCTGTTGACAGCACCACCAGGTCTTTTTCTGCTGGTCAAAGTTCCAGACATGAACAATTTTCTTCACATGTTCTGCATTAGCTAAAAATTATAGATTTTGTACTCTTAACAGAAAAGCCATTAATTGTGAGAGATAATTACAAGTTCATAAGGATGAAAAATAAACCAGAGCTGTTACAGGCTCTTTCTTAACTCAAACTAAAATTCCTAGATCCAAACAACTCATAACAGTGGAAATAGTTGGATGCTTTGATAAAAAACACAGTTTATCTAGAAATGTAAGAGCTGGAAAGGATTTGTGTGACTGCATGCACACTTGCTTCTTCCACCTGTATCAGGTGGTATGATAAAGTATTGCCTTTCCCATTCACATCTCTTCTCTCACACTGGCTGCCTAGGTGCCAAAATTCTTCACTGGGTACAGAAATTTCTCTTCTCCCAAAAGCTTATTTACATACTTTTTTTAGTCTTTGTTTGACTGATATATTTCTGTACAAATTCGTGCCATGCCACTCAGTAGTCAAACATTTATAGATCCCAGTCTTCCAATGTGCAATGTTACAGGATTTCCATTCTGATGAAACTCTCGGTCATAACCAAGAACTACTCAAGATAATGCTGTTTCTTGTTTTTTCACAAAGATCCAGAAATAGTATTCCCAATCTGAGTCTTGCCTGAGAGGCTGGGAAAAGGTGTGATGTGGAGTGCAATGAGAAAATGTGGTGGGTGTAATCAGAAAATCAGGATAAAATATGAATGAACAACTTCCCTCAATTTATATTATGATGACTCTTTTTGTTTTGTTTTGTTTTGTTTTGTTTTGTTATGTAAATTTTGCTCATCTTCTGGATAAATGTCCAAGCCTGGAGCTCCAAATACAGGAAGGATGCGAAGCTGCTGGGCCACAAAGATGATCAAAGGGCTGGAGAATATCTCCAGTGAAGAAAGGTTAAAGGAGTTGGGCTTGTTCAGCTTGTAGAAGAGAAGGGTCCAGGAAGATCTCATCGTCTACTTCCAATACTTGAAAGGAGCTTACAAGCAGAAGGGGGACTGACATTTTACACCATCTGATAGTGATAGGACAAAGGAGAATGGATTCAAACTAAAAGAGGGGATATTTAGGTTAGATGTTAGGAAGAAATCTTTTACTCAGAGGGTGGTGAGGCACTGGAACAGGTTACCCAGAGATGCTGTGGATGTCCCATCTCTGGACGAATTCAAAGCCAGTTTGGCTGGGATCCTGGGCAGCCTGATCTAGTGGCTGGCAACCCTGCCCATGGCGGAGAGAGTGGAACTAGGTGATCTTTAAGGTCCCCTCCAACCTAAGCCATTCTATGATGTTATGGTTTAACCTGGCAGATGGCTGAGCACCACACAGTTGTTCATTCGCTCACTCTCTCTCCCTTCCAGTGAGATGGGGGAGAGAATCAGAAAAAAAAAAAAAAAAAAAAAGAACTCAGGAGTTGAGACAGAACTATTTACTAACATGGAGAAAAGGATAATAATTCTGACAAATATTTATATCTGTGAATGTACATAACAAATGATGCACAAGAAATTGCTCACCACCCCCCAACTGATGCCCAGCTAGCCCCCAGAGCAGTGGAATAGGGCAAGATGAACTCCTACTCTCTTCAAAACTCCTCCCGCATGATGTCATACAGTATGGAATATCCTTTTGGCCAGTTTAAGTCAGCTGCCCTAATTCTGTTCCTTCCCAGCTCCTTGGGCCCTTCACTGCGAATGGCTTTGGCTCTGTACAGCACTGCTTAGCAGCAACTGTAAACTTCAGCATGTTATCAACATTGTTTTTCCCCTAGAACCAAAATATGGCATCATACCAGACACTCTGAAGAAAACAGTTCTGTGCCAGTTGATTCTATGATTCTATGATAAGATGAAGGTTTTCCTCTAGGTGTCTGCAGGGTGTGAAAGACTAACCTGACCAAGTTATTGAGCACTGTTTTTAGAGTCTGTCTTAAGGGCAGCAATAACTCATTTGGTAGCTGAAAAATCTAATTTTCCCTTCAGGATGTGGTTAACATGTTTTTCAAAACAAGGGGGAATTCACCTTGTATGTTGCAAGTTAGTTGTGTTAACCACAGCATCCTGCTTGTTGCTTCTGAGAGAAAGATGAGTTGGGGAATTTGTGTGCTGAGTATCTCTTTGACAAGTTGCTATAGAAACTATATCTCTGCATCAAACCAACATACGTTGTTTCCTGCTGGCCCCTTCTTGCTAACAGTCAATGGAAGAAAATAGCATGTTCTCATCTCTCTGCTTTTCTTCCCCATGTTCATACCAACTTGTCTCTTAAGTGATTTCTCATTATGTCTCTTTTTGATGTGATCCAGAATATCACACTGGGTTCTTTATAAAATCATCTAAAGGTAAAAAGAAAAATCATTCAATTCCCATTGGTCTGGCCCTCCTGAAGCTTTTTAACGTGCCAAAGAACGCTTTTGCTTCTCAGTACAAATCCTAGGAAACACAAATTCAGTCAACAGGAAATCCAGGTTATCAAAGCTGCAATTCTGATCTCACTTGTCATTGGAACAACTAGATTTTAGCAATCTCCCTTCCAAATTCAGAAGAATAAACACAGCACAAACTACAGCATTTTGGCATACTAAAACTTTATTTGGGTAATTACTACAGTAACTTAAAACGGAGGTGTTGTACACTCTGCAGAAGTGACATAAGTTAAATAAAGAAATGCAAATAAAACTGTTACTATGGTTGAACACTATCTGGCTGCAGTGAATCACTTCAGGTCCAACACAGATCTCCTCATCTATACTAGAAAAAGGTTGCTATTGAAGCTATCTAAAAAGCAATAAGACCATTAGTAGCCTTTCCTGAATTGTCTCAGCAGTAAAATCTTGGTTCTACGGAGTAATGCAACATTCCTGTAAAAGACGTTTTTAAATAGTCATATACCTATGGTGAGTCTCTGATTTTAAAAACTATCAATGCTGGTGGCATGCTTCTATGCAAAGGATAAAGGAGTGGGAAAAACAATTCCTACTTAGCAAAGGAATGAAGAAAAATATACTCTCCTCAGTTGATAGAGAACAAGAAACAGCAAAATTGGGTACAACTCTAACAATTACATAACTGTCTAGGCAGGTTTTCCACCCCTGAAATTCATACTGCTGGTAAATGCTCTGTCCTACTGTTCTTCACATTTCTGCTGCCTTGTTTCTCCATTGCCTGGAAGAACAAAGTATGATTTAAGCTATATTTAATGTAATACATTTAAAACATATACTTCTCCACTGTTTGCTGTTAGGTCAAGACAGGAATCCTTACAAGCCTCAGTCTGGACTACTTTTTATTACTCTGGGAACATTAATTTTAAAATTCTTCCTCCTCCTCTCTTTCCTGCCACCCCCTCACACATTTTTGTTTTGGGATTCATCCTTTTGAATCCTTACTCATCTTGGTTGTTCTCCAAGCCTCAGGTTCTGCCATTTGAGTCAGTCAATTAAATATTTTGTAGGCATTTGTGATAAAACCTGAGGTGCTTGGGCAAAGTAAGCTTGCTGCAAAGCACACTTGGAGACCAGCAACCAAAACTGAGCATTGAGCACATAAAAAGTCTAGTTTTGCTTGTTTGTTTCCAGCAACAGGCAACATATATTTTCTTAATGGAAATAGAAGTAGACGAACAGGTATTGCTCCTTGTGTGGTTCAAGAAGTACACAAAGCCAAGTGGTCATTTCAGACACATAATTCTACTATTTCCACAGACCAAGCGATGTGTTTCCTTACCTCAGAAAAGAATCAACTTGATACTCATCACTGTATTGAAGGCAATACTTTTTGCCAGCAGTACTCTCAAACCCAGCACAGCCATGGACAACATGTTCACTTTCTCCATTTTGATACCTGTTTAGTGAGAGAGAAAAGAGTGGAGAGAAAGGTCATATTCTAGAGTGGGAGGTTGTGATATGGGTATAAAAGTGGGAAAAAAAAACACTGTTAATAGTGTCAGAGAGAGAAATGGCAGTAAAGATAAGAGAGAAACATCATAAGGACAAAGGAAGGAGACAATTCTCTTGACTGGATTTTGCCTCTTGTTGCTTATTTTCTATAGGAAAACTTGTCTGTTCCCAGTTACACTGAAAAAAAAGCAGGTTGTGTTTGATGAATGCATGGTATTCTGATTCCTCTACCCCTGAAAAAATACATTTCCATGCTTTTATCCCCAACATAGTAACAGATTTTCACAAATCCTTTAGGTAACTAACCTTCTGCAGAGGTGTCTGTGGTGTTGCAAATATTTGCTGGTTTTATTTCTTCAGCTTTCATTTCTGCAGCACAGAAAAAGAAAGGCATAATAAACAAAATCCAAATTGTAAGAAGAATTAAAGAAAGTGTCCATCTGACTTCTCCCACAGTAATATGTGAGTGGGAAAGCCCGAGGTTCAGCTGACAAGTCACAAATATTAATTTGAGGAGAACAATTCTCAGTGCCATTGCAGGAAAGAGAGGAAATCTTGAGCTGGTTTGTTTTCACCTTTTTGAACAAGCTTCACATTAGAAGAAAAAAATATTTACCAAAAGTATAAAAAGTGGTTTAAGAAAACAATAAAAACACTTCTACTTTTAGAAAGGCTATTTCCTACCATTTTCTTGGTAGGAGGTTTATGCTGTATCATTCAGTCATAAGTAAATATGAATTCAAAAAAGTTTGTGTGGTGTTTTATTTTTTTCTTTTTCAAAGAACTTTAGGTTCTTAAATTGTAAAGAGCTAAGACCACTTGCTTAAGTTGTTTTTAAATATCTTTCAGCTCTACCTGCTTCAGTACCTAGAGTTCTTTCACATTTCTGCTGGGCATGCAGGGGGCATCCTTATTAGCAGGAAGACTAGCAAGTGTTGGAAGACACTGCCTCCAGAAATGAGTTGTAATTGTACCATAGAATTGTACCTGGTGATGTTGAGTTGGCTGTAAAATTGCCATTGCTTAACCTGGCCGTGCACGTCACCTCTGTTTTTTTTGTCACATTGACCACTTTAATAGTATTATACATCCCATTTGATGTCACAATGGGTGCTTTTGGTTCATATACAACTTCATTAGAGGACATCTCCAAACTGATTTTCTTTTCATAAAAATTCCTTGCCAAACAAGCTGCTTTCGCAGTGCCGCCATCTTCTTTGAGTTTCTTTGATTTCATCACAATGACTTCTGGAACAGAATCTCTCTGACTGCCTGTTAAAAAAAATAAAAATTAAAGAATTAAAAAGAAAGCATTCTATGGATGTGATTTGATTTTATTGCAATCTTGCCAGACAGTTCAATCACCTGCTGTTCAGGTGCTCTCCAACACTGACTAACAGTCTTTCTTTTGTTTTTATTTTTTTCTTTCTGGTTATTCCAAAAGAGCAGGTAAAATACAGAAAGAATGTACAAGAGTAATTTTTCAAAGGAGCATTAATTCCACTTCCTTTTCCTAGAACTAATGCCTATATGTGAGTTCTTTATTTGATAAGGCACCTGAAAATGAGAACTTGTAAGGATTCAGCTCCAAGGGTCAAATTATTCTGCTTTCTCAACAATCTAATTCCTAAAAATAAAAGATCAAGGACAGTTTTGTATATTCATGAGACATGTGGGATCAACTGCTTTTCCTTTACTCTCTTGCACCTCCCCCAAGTCTTCTGATGTTGCTATAAAGTCTAACCATAGCAAAAGTGTTAAGGCAAAGAGAGAAGTCAGTTTGTTGCATCACTACTGTGCAAGATTACTCCAGTGATGAGTGGCATTACTTGCAGAAATGAAGTGCTGCTGCTAGAAAGGAGGATAAGGCTGATCTTTTTGTTAATAAATGATCATATACAGGAACGCTTTTTGTCTCCAAGAAGACAAATTAGGAGAGAAGCAATCAGGAGCCTCTGAATTGCTTATTTCCACTTCTCCTGGAATAAGGTCAAATATTTTGAATTGTGGGAGAGATTTTCCCCACAAAATGTTACAGACATGTAAATCATTCCAATCCAGTCCACAGATACTGAAAAGATAGTAGGTTTGGTAATTGGTTTAACGAAAACTCCTGTGCTGTGCCCTGTGCTATACCGCTAGTCACACAACTCCAGGGGCAGTCAGAAGTACAATGTAGATATAGTATGGCAAATAACAAACTGATTTGAAGGGCAGAACAGCCTGAGGCCCATAAACTTGATGCCTATGGACAAATGCTTTTACAGTATTCCTTACATTCATTTGCTAATTTCAGTAGTACTTCTTTAGGATTAAGATATTAACAAAAATAAATTCCCTAGAGCAGGAGTTTTTAAAGGACCTAAGAGGTGGTGACAGGATTCACAGGATTTGGTATCCCAGCTCTCCTGCATCTTTCAGTAGAGTTGCTCTGGAACTGTCTGATGTATTTTTTTAGCTTTGAAACCATCTGGGAGTTGAATTCTGAATTTAAAAAACAAACATGAATACCAAAGATTTGACAACTACAAAAGCCTGAATTTCAACCATACTGCAGCTGCCTTCTCTGGGAATTTCTTATAAGACATAGAAGCTACGAAATAAGATTGATTAAATTTGAAGAGGACATCTTTTCAAGAAGCATATGGTCTCTCAAAATAATTTACCAGCCAATTACAATCATGATTTTTAAAAACAAAATATCTCTGCCTTCAGGTTATACATGAAGTGACTAGGGTTATTCCACCTACCAATGTCAGGACAAGATTAGGAAAGTAAATCAAAATGAAAACATGAAACTGAAGGGATTTTTCTAGTATTCCTTCTTGCCAAAATGACCTCAGCTTATCATACTTTTATTAAAAAAAAAAAAAAAAAAGGATTTATATAGAATAGAATATGTTCAATTTGACAAGAGCCCGCTGATTGCTAAAGAGAGGTGCATTAGACTCCCCATTCTATGTGGCATCGGTGTTGTATTCTACTCAAAAGTTCCCTCAGATCCGACATTTTGTACATTACATTTATCTTTGCAAGTTCTTGAACAGGCACTCTGAATTTACTCTTTCTTACTCTACTCACAACCCCAAAAAGTGCAAGCTGAACAATACTCTGACATAACATCATGGGTTGTCTCTGCTAATGAGAACAAGCACAACTCCATGTTTGTAAAAGCCTAGAGAAAACAGGTTCCCAAATTCACATCTTCCTTGACTTCCTTGGACCTATGTAGTTTAACCCAAACTCTAAACCATTTAGTAAGATTTAACTAACAGATTAAACTTCTTTTAATTCTTTTGTGTAATATTATCCATTTCCCCAATTACTGCTGCCTTTCTAACCCTGAGAGAATTTAAATTCTTAGGATCTTATATATCATCTTCCACAGAGTCTTTCATTCCCTTCAAACTGCTCAGCCATGGGTGTAAAACCTAATAATGACTATTAAAAGCTTATGAAAATGCCAAATGGTAGATCACAGAATCACCAAGGTTGGAAAAGACCTCTAAGATCATCCAGTCCAACCATCCACCTATCACCAATATTGCCCACTAAACCATGTCCCTCAGTACAACATCTAAACGTTTCTTCAACACCTTCAGGGATGGTGACTCAGTCACCTCCCTGGGCAGCCCCTTCCACCGCCTGAACAATCTCTCAGAGAAGTATTCCATTATGTCCAACCTGAACCTCCCTTGGCACAACTTGAGGCCATTCCCTCTAGTTCTACAGCTAGTTAAATGGGAGAAGAGGCCAACCCCCAGCTCACTACAACCTCCTTTCAGGTAGTTATAGAAAGTGATAAGGTTACCCCTGAGCCTCCTCTTCTCCAGACTGAACAATCCCAGCTCCCTCAGCTGCCCTTCATAAGGCCTGTGCTCCAGACCCCTCAACAGCTCTGCCCTTCTCTGGACACACTCCCCAAAAAATTCAGCATGGGCTTGTCCTTGTGGATTGCCAGATTCTTTGGCAATTCCCATGAAAGTGAATCAGAATATTTTTTATACTTAAACTGTCTAATTGCATATCAAAGGATTATGCATAGAAATCCTAATGTCTAATTAATGACTTGCAGCATGAGGAAGTCTATACTTGAATTTTAGGAGGAAGAAGAGAAGAAAAAGCTGAAATCCAAACAGTAACAGCTCAGAAAAGGTTAATGCATCAAGAATACCTACTTGGCTCCACAGTCAGTTGAGTCCCCTTCCCGAAGGTTAGACCAGCAGTTTCACACAGTTACAATGTGTAAATCAAAAAAGGCTTGTTTTGTTATTCTTCCTCATACATTTCCCTTCCAGGTGTAACTTGCTTTTGCCAGCTACTGTTAGCCCTGTGCGTTTTTTTGCTGTCTGAGAAGATATTTAAAGTCCTTTCATGTTTTCTAATCTCCAGTATTTCCAAGCAACCACTATACAAGGCATAACTGACTGGGTAAGATTCTCAGCAAGAACAAATATGCACTGTGCAATTATTGTTAGCAAAGCTGAATTATTTCTTTATCAAGCCCAGCAGTCTCAACAGAGCCCAATTATTTTGCATTACCTGAAAATACATATCTGAATTCCTTGCATTTTTTTCTTTGGTGGGTAATTTTTATATTACATTCTGGATGAGATATTTTATTAGTACAAAAAGACGTAATTTTTTTCTTTAATCTTACAAAGACATAGAAATAGTTATATATTTCATAATGATGTGGGCCTTATTTTTCTTAACAAAAGTTTTATCTAGAATAAGCAAAACCAAAGGCAAAATCCTTATGGGTCCTTAAGTGAGCCTTCAAGAGGAGAATATGCCTGGAGAATACTACAGTGGATAACAGAGCGTGTTTTCTACATAATTTTGTGTTTGGGGATTCTCAGAAGATTCAGATAACCAAATTTGTCTGTACTTAGCACATTTAAATGCTTGTTAGTATCACCGAAAGAAACCTAAAATGATCAATAAAAGGATCAGGTTGCAGAATTCTAGAAATTTTGGCTTCGACATATGAAGTATTTCAGCAGACACTTGAGTGACTTAGATGCTTAAGACCCATTAACTTTTACTGTCAAACATTTTATCCTAAAGTCTTTCTGCAGCTTTTCATCCCACCCTCAGCAAAAAAAAAAAAAGAGCATTGAACATAGAGAGGCAAAAAAGAGTAAGAATGACTTAAAGCATTTCAGGGGAGAGGAGAAAAGCAGGCAAGCATATTTCATTTGTCAAATGAATTGTACTCTAACTCACATAGATCTTGCTGGAGTCAATGATTCACATGCTGCCTTCAGGTAACTAGAAACAAATCGTTTTTTTGTTTGTTTGTTTGTTTGTTTTGCCAGCAGAACCAACACTCTGAAAAGTCTACATTTTGGAGAACAATTTTTGTCCTTTTTTCTAGAAAACAAGAGCCATTGCACAGCATTTGCCAGTATAAGAGGTCATAGGAATTTGCCTAAACTTTTTTGAAGTAAGTTGATGTTAGAATAATAGAATCTGGTCCTACAGTGACAGCTGAGTTTTTGTTCCTTCAGAGTAATAAATTTATATTTTTTTGTTCCTTTGGAATTGGGAGTGTGATCCAATTGTTTCAAAATAGATTTTATCCCACAGACATGGACAGATATGAATCACCACCTATGAGAGCCCCAAAACTATCTTACCATACAAGAGAGCTAAGGATGTATCTCAAACTTTCTGTCCATTCTCGGATCTTTGCTGTGTTATGCACTTTTACTCAAAAGGAGTCAGTGAAAATTCACTGAAGTACTGATGAGGATAGGACACCTCACAATAAAGTTGGAACAGAATGCTACTGAGACATGCTAATTTTAAGGATTGCGGGTCGGGTGTTTGGGGGTCATGGAGTAAAAGTGATATACAGAAGTAGCACAGCTGTTCCTGTGAAGCCTTCCTAAGCAGATTCAAGCTGAGGAATCAGTCTGGAGCACAGGCTAGAAAGCGTTCACACCAGGAATTACTACAGTAGAAAATTCTTACAATGAACACGAAATACTGAATCCCTTTAACACGATTTTACAAGTAAAAATAAAGGTACTTACTTGGTTCAACTGTGAGAGTGGTTCCACTTCCAAATACGAGCTTATCTGTTCTCACACTGAGAATACCCAGTCAAATAAATAACTCTTTCCTTGCTGCACTCAGAAGTTGTTTTTTTTAACAAAAAAGATGAAAATCCAGATGCTTGTCTTATTCACCCATGCATACAATTCCATTAGGGTATTTAGAGCTACATTTTCTTCTGAACCTGGAAGGAAGAAAACAATAATGATGTCAAATATCTTCATCAAGTACCGAATTCCCAAGTACTACTTTTCTCCCTTCTGTAAAAACTCCATCAGCTCAATATGTTCAGGATAAATCAATATACAAAAAGAATGTTAGATTTATCTCCTGAGGTATTTCAGGCTCTTATATTCTTCCTTCCCCAAAAACCATAATACCTATTTTCCACCTTTGGGTTTTTGTACAGGGCCCTATGTTGTTTACACCATTGTGATACTCCAGCCCCCAAACACGGTGATATACTTCATTACAAAAAGTATGTCTTCCTTTGTTATGACTACACAGAATTTTGGACTATGCAGACAGTCACATGACTTCTTGAGTGGTTTCTGTCTTACACACCACATGAAGAAATATGGTATAGCTTTCAATGAACTGTCTAGCATTGGATAAAGAAGGTTGAAATTTAAGTGGAATCTTTGGGATTTCATAACGTTTCAGAAAATCTCATGGAGTTAAGCTTATTAGAAAGCAGGAAAAAAAACATATTTTCAATGCTATGTCAAAGAATTTATGAAAATTCTAAGCTGCAGAAAGTTGTCTATTTTTTCACCTTTTTCAGTGCTCAGGAGGGTGAGGAATGTGCCTGATATTGGTACTTAGAGTTGGTGTCTGGGGGTCATTTGACCTTAGGAGGTCTTAATACTGTTTCAGATAAGACGAGAAAGTAGGGAAAATGATTGCACTTTGTTAGGTAGAGATACTGTACCCATGAGAGCAGCTATCATAGAGTAAAGGGTGTAGTAATTGGATCAAATCCTTCAGAATGATCAAGCTGTGTACCATTAACACTGTCTGGACATATAAAATTATATATAATATAATAAGTAGAGGAAGACACGCTGTGTGTGAGAGTACCTGTCTTTGGTGGACTGATCTAAAACCATACGGCACTTTATTTGGCAACTGTTCATCTATAAATCAGAGCTGTGGAGATTAGGTGCTTTTTTACTGTTGTCTAGGATGTTATAGAAAGAAAAAATGAAAGTCCCTTCTGAAGCTGTATTTCAATGCAAGAGTACACTATCGTAAACATGAGACAACAGACAAAGTAATATTTAAGCAACATAGTAACTTCTTGGTATATACAGAGGGATTTCTGAGAATATTCTTTCACTGCAGAAAAGGATACAAGAGCAAAGTCTGAAATACCAACACTTTTCTTACTGTGAGATAAAATTTAAAACTAGCTTACCCAATACTAACAACATCCTGCTCCTCCACCCAAAATATAGGGTCAAAAAATTGGTGTGGACAGACACAGATAGAGTAACAAGGAAAGGTGTCAGTGCTGTTCTCAAACAGTTGTTGAGCTAAGGAAAAGAAAAAAGGAAAAAAAAAACCTGCATGTTTGTGAAACAATAGGTTAAAACTGAAGATGTCAAAGCCAGTGACACCATGTGGGAGGATATAAAACTTTCAATTTTATTGTCTAAAAATTGGAATTGACAGCTGGCACTGGGAGTTAACTAGGGTTAAAAACTAAAAGAATCTCTTGCTGTTGACAATAGAATAAAAAGGTACAAGAAACCGACAGCTGGAAATGGACCCAACCAGTGAAACAGCCCATTCTGCTGTGCTAGGTCAGCTAGATAAACTCCCTGATCCACTCTTAGGAAATCATCAGACTTGCTGTGTTGAAATAAAGAAGAATGACCATAAATCAGCAGAGAATCACAGCTTAAGCAAGAGTGTGACTCAGTCAGCATGGTTATCTTGCACTGGGTTTGAACAAAGGCAGGACCCGAGCGACTTGCTTATCTGGCAAGCGCTGGACAGATCGAAGATGTGTGGAGTAACATGTCACCTAAGGCCTGGCAATTATAGGACTATAGCAACTGAGTGATGTCTGGGGCAGAGGCCTCACAGCCCAGTGTTTCAGTGAAGATTTCAGTAAAGCCAAGATAACAACCCCACCTCTCTACCAAATTTTGGCCTCAAATCCCCATTAATTAAAAACACAACAAAACTCGTTAAGATGCCTGTCAGCACACATGATTCAGTCTCACATCATTAACAGCATAAATCTGGCCCTTTGCCAGTGCTTCATTGACAGGAGACACTCAATTGACTTGGGTTGACTAATAGGTATGACACATCCTCTTTTCCCTATTAGCATGAATATCTCTTGATGCTAAGACATTATGCCTCCTTACTTTGTGGATGATATCCATGTGAATTAATTGTGGGTTAACCCATAATTAGTAGCACTAACAAAGCTAGTTAATTTATTGTGAATATAGTGGAAATCTTTACTGATAACCTGATGAGAGCATTGAGTGCACCCTCAGTAAGTTTGCAGATGACACCAAGTTGGCAGGAAGTGTAGATCCGCCTGAGGGGAGCAAGGCCCTACAGAGGGATTTGGACAGGCTGCATTGTTGGGCTGAAGCCAGTGGGATGAGGTTCAACAAGACTGAGCACCGGGTCCTGCACTTTGGCCACAAGAATCCCAGGCAACACTACAGGCTTGGGGCAGAGTGGCTGGAAGACTGTGTAGAGGAAACGGACCTGGGTGTACTGGTCCATGCTTGGCTTAGCATGAGCCAGCAGTGTGCCCAGGTGGACAAGAAGGCCAATGGCATCCTGGCTTGCATCAGAAATAGTGTTGCCAGCAGGAGCAGGGAAGTAATTGTCCCTCTGTACTCAGCTCTGGTGAGGCCACACCTCGAGTACTGTGTTCAGTTTTGGGCCCCTCACTGCAAGAAAGACATCGATGTCCTGGAGTGTGTCCAGAGAAGGGCAACAAAGCTGGTGAGGGGTCTGGAGCACAGGCCTTATGAGGAGCAGCTGAGAGAGCTGGGATTTTTCCGTCTGGAGAAGAGGAGGCTCAGGGGTGACCTTACTGCTCTCTATAACTACCTGAAGGGAGGTTGTAGTGAGCTGGAGGTCAGCCTCTTCTCTCTTGTAACTAGTGATAGGATGAGAGGGAATGGCCTCAAGTTGCGCCAGGGGAGATTCAGGCGGGACATTAGGAAGTGCTACTTCTCTGAAAGAGTGTTCAGGCGCTGGAATGGGCTGCCCAGGGAGGTGGTGGAGTCACTGAGCCTGGAGGTGTTCAAGGAACATTTAGATGTTGTGTTTAGAGACATGGTTTAGTGAGAACTATTGGTGATATGTGGACGGTTGGACCGGATGATCTTGTAGGTCTTTTCCAGCCTTGGTGATTCTATGATTCTATGTTCAGTGGCAATTCCAAGTATGTTATCTGTTGCCTCAATAAATGATATATTTTTGACTATATGAACCTGTTTTGGTGGAAGTCCTGGAAGGAGTCTCTCAGGCAACCATTTGTGAAATTGTTTCATTGAAAATCCTTGAGAGGCCCCTGACAGGCAAACACTGAATCTGATAAGTGGCTATACCCACAATCCTTTCAATATAAACCATTGACCGAGTCTAGGACCAAGACTGGACATAGTTGCAACTAGACTTGTCTCTGAGAAGTAGTTTAAAAAGCAAGGGGATCCTTCCTGAACATTATCACTCAATGGGAGGGCTTCCCCAATTAGCCACATGTCAGTTTCGTACACTTAATGCAATATCAAATCACACTGGTGCTTTTCAGAGGATTTCTTAAAACTTTGTAATGATGAATACTTTATCTCCCCCTCTTCTATGGTGTCTCTGAGGGCTTAAAGGAATGCAGTTTATTTATACTTCTTCTGACAGCAAGGGAAGTAAATGAAGGTGGTATCCTGCGAGTGGGAAACTTGTAGAATGATCCTTGAAATGGCCTTCATGGTAGAAAGAAGAAAGATTGAGATTGCAGCTATTAAGACCAGAGTTAGGGTGCCAGAGTGTTCCAGCCTATAGAAAATGTGTGGTGGCTGAAGATCCACATCATCAAAGGAGCTATATAAGGAGAGCAACAGAAATGAAAACAGATTGATTTAACCTCTGAGATCCTGCAGTTTCAGCAGCCCAACTCCCCATTCCTGACAAAGCTGAGACAAATTGTCTGTGTTAATCAGGTTGGGAAAATGAAACTCCCACAGTGAGAGCTGAGACCTTGTGACTTCTGGCATCAGGAAGAATGCTCTTGCTCCACCTGAGGATTTGTAAATACAGAACTGTCTGTTGACAGAACTACAGAACTGTCTGTATGGCTATTTGCACTGTCATAGCAAACAAGGAACTAGGAGCTCTGTGAAATGAGGTGTTTGCACCCATTGATCATGAGCCACACTGGAGCACCAGAAAAAGTGGTGAGTGTTAGTATTGAGAAGCTCCCTGCTCGAGGGTATCCAACAACTTGATCTGTCATCTAGGATGGCTTATAGCTTGCCAAAGTCTCATATCTGGGACATATAAAATCTCATATCTGGGACATATAAAACTATATAAAACTCATTAGACCTACACACCACTGCTGGTGAACTAATGAACTTGACAGGAGAGTCCTGGAAACCACCAAGGATGAGTGCATTGCCTTGGTTGTTGTGACCAAGGACATGGGGACCAGGCAGGTTTCTATTTCCTCTTATTGGTGTGGGAGGAGGAGGTGAGAAGGAGGATGGGATGGATCACTGTTCAGTGGCATTGGCAATGGAGACTTGGTTACTAAGGCCATCAGACCCATTTGAGAACTGAAGACTTTGTGGAAGAGATGGGATCCACCTGACTAACTGGGCAAAAAACTTCCTTGCCAACAGACCAACCAACCTGAGGCAAAGGAAAGTCTTCATACAATTTCTAGGAAGTCAGCATGACTAGGTGCTGAAGTGCTCGTGCAACAGTGTATGCAAACCCAGGAAGAAACATGATAAATTTAAGCTCAGTTTGTAGTAGCAAGTCTATGATCATGGAGATAGGGTGGAATAGTTCACATGACTCAACAACAGAAAAGCATCTTGAAGTCTAGGTTTGGGTGTTCAAGAAACATTTAGATAAAGCGTTGAGAGACATAGTTTAGTGGGGTTATTGGTGGTAGGTGGATGGTTGGACTGGATGATCTTGTAGGTCTTTTCCAACCTAGCTAATTCGATGATTCTATGATTCTATGATTCTATGATTCTATCTAGCATGGCCCAGCTTTTCCTTCACGGCCTGGTTGTAAAGCTATTAGATCACAGAGGTTTGATAGCTTGCAGAAGTACTGCAGGGAATGGAGACAGGCCCTTTAGCAAAGATACACTGGAAAGGCAAGGAAGGAGAATTGCTCTTTCCATGAGAGTATCTGAAATGCATGCTATTCTGCTTTGGAGCATGCAGTGAACCTGCTGATAGCATGTGTGTTGGGATTAGAGAGCAGATCAGTATGGGTGACATGGTGGACAGCAATGACAGACCACACAAATTGGAAGAAGTAGATGAGGCCTTCTTCAGACAACAGAAAAAAGCCTCTAGATCACCAGCCCTGGTCCTTATGGTGGGCACTCCATGTCAAATATCTGCTGGAGGGGCAGCACAGTGAGACCAAAGTAATCCAGTACTTTTTCTAGACTTTACCAATGAAATCATACTGAAACAAGAGATCACAGAGATGGACCTCCTACTTGTAAATGAGAAAGAATCAGCAGTAGATGTGAAGGTCAGGAGCAGGTTCAGCTGCGGTGATCATGTAGTGTTTGAGTTCAGTATCCAGGGAAGAGGGAGAAATGCAAAAAGCAGAATCACAGCCCCAGGATTTAGGAGAGCAGAGTTTATCATCTTCAAGGATGTGCTTGTAAGATCCCATGAGTTATGGTCCTGGACAGAGGAGAAATCTAGGAGATCTGCTTAATTATCAGAGATAAGGAATGGTTTATCTTGACAAAACATAAAGCAAAGGTAGCAGGAGGCCAAAATGATGAACCAAGGGGCTCCTGAACAAACTCAGATATGGTAAGGGAATGTGCAAGAGTTGAAAACAGAGGCAGGCGATCTGGGAGGGATATAGAGACACTGTCTGATCATGCAGGGTTAGGGCTGGAAAAGTCAAAGCCCATCTGGAATTGATTCTGGTAGAGCATGTGAAGGGCAACAAAGAAGTTTATACTCTGAAAATAATGCCTCCTATTTTAGCGTGTTGGTCAGAGGTGGATGTTGGTGGTATGGCAGTAGAGGTTGAACCTTCCCTACAATATTCCATTACAATTTGTTGCTATGCGACAGATGGCAGCAGAGGACAGCCTGACAAAACGGTGTCTGAGATGGAAGTGCATATGAAGCAAAAGAATGGAACTGAATCCCTCCATGTGGAAAAAACTGACATCTAGATGTCTGTTTGGAATGAAGCTTGTTTGTCATGTCACTGTTGCCACTGCTGACATGCACCACTGTGCTCACATTCACTGTTTAGTCTCCATAAATGTTCAGCAAGTGTCAATGAATGTCAGTGGTGCAATTTTCTACTGCCATACCACCAATATCTGACTCTGATGTCATAGGTCAACATAATAAAATAGAAGGCATTACTTTCAGAGCAGTCTTTGTACAAAGGAGCTGCATGTGATTCAAAGTCCTCCTTCTTATGTCAGGTAGATGGGAGATTATTTTTAGGAAGTATTCTTTGTAATCTCTTGTTAGCACTCTTCTTCATGCGTCTGCTTCTGGCCATTGTTCAGTATGGACCTAAATACGGATCTTTGCTTCTATCAAAAAAGAGAGTCAACAAATCTTACCTATCCTGTGCTCTGAGAATACAATGATGAAGTTAAGTGGAAACATCTAAAATACTGTAGATATATCCCTAACCACCCAACTTGAGCTGACAGGCACACATCCAAAATCATATCATATCAAAGACTGGATATTGAACGTTAGGGAAACTGGCCTTGTGTAGAGAAGTCTTTCTGTTGAATCTTGCTGGGAATTAAATTTGTGTTTATGCCTACAGTTGTCTGAAGAAAAAGAGACTGCAGGGCATTATGTTTCAGCCTTTGAGAGAAGTCAGTGAGTAAGCCGATTTGTGTGCAGTAATTCAGTCTTTTTCAGTCACAGTGGTACGTAATCCACAGTAGTAGAGAGTTCTACAAAAACATTAAGAAAAAAAAATTATTTACTTCACAGCCAGGTGGTTTCCTCTTTCATGTCCTTTGAAGGGATGAATTTTTTTTTCATCTTTCTCTCTACTGTTGTACTTTTTAATAATCTAAAGCTGTTGCAGACAGGTTGTTAGGTTGTTATACACTAAAAACTATCAGTATTGCTTTATTTTGGGGGGGGGGCAGAAATATTAATTTATAACTATAAAGTCCATATTTGTCAAAAAGGAATGTTGTTTGGGGGTGTTAGAACTGTTCTTACCTGAGGGACCTTATTTCTCATTTGTCTTATAACAAATATCAGGGAAGTTAGGATGTAACACATTAAAGAACACTGGGGGACCAGTTACACCAATTCTATTAATTTTCAATTTTATTTTATTCTATATTTCCTAAGCATTTCTGGACCTTAAAGTATTTATGTTTCATACAAAATCAAAAAGAGTCCATATTGTGATTGTTACAGAACAAGGAAGGGATGTCATCCAGAGGGACCTGCATCAACTAGAAAGGCTCTTGTGAACCTAGTGAGGTTCAACAAAGCAAAGTGCAAGGTTTTGCACTTGGGTTGAGGAAATCCCAGATATATCCCTGGAGGTGTTCAAGGCCAGGATGGATGGGGCCCTGGGCAATCTGATCTAGTATTTGATCTAGCATCTGGCAACCCTGCCTCTGGCAGCGGGGTTGGAACTTGATGATCCTTGAGGTCCCTTCCAACCCAAGCCATTCTATGATTCTATGATACTCACATTTTTTTCAAGAGTTATTCTGGTTTAGCTGATGGTGGTTTAATGGATTCTGTTTGTACGGATGTGCTAGATCAGTTTATTTACTAAGATATTTGATCAATATTTCTTGTTTGAGTGTCAACAATAATAAGGGTCTTTGGAGGTTGTTTTTGTTCTGTTTTTTTTACCTTTTCTTTTCAGTATCTCTGATACAGTGAACTAGATTTCTTGACTATTGAATTGGCTTCAGCTTGGACATTTTAACTACTTATATATACTTTTAGCTGAGTTTGAAAGTGGTGAACATCTAGTCATGGATTATTACAGTCAGCTTTTTTTTTTTTATCTGATTTTGGTTAGTGCCTATCTGGAATTGTGAAATAGTTTCTGAATCAACTCTAATTATTTCTAAGACACATGAGGAAATGGAAATATTTCAGCCTGTTCACAAATTTGCCTACTTCAATGCTATATTACTCAATTTGTTTATTAACATTATCGTAGTTACCAACTACAAAAGTGTATTTCTCATTTCTAATCACTATTTTTAATACCAGTGCTGCTGTTTTCTGTTGCTAAGATGTGCATGTTCATTGACTCCTCCTTTCATTGCATCAAATTAGTTCCTTCTTGCCTCATCTTTCCCCAAGAAGTGGCCAAATTTGCTGATGTGATACTTTCAGTCTCCTAAACTGTCCACAGGACAAAGAGAAGCTCTAAAGACCACTTGTGCCCATCCTACCCTCTTTGCTTGCTGCCAAATCATGCCAGAGCAGTGAGACTGACTCCTGCAAGCCACTTGCTTGAATCTGTTTGGTTTGCCACACTACAGACTGCTTCAGATAGGCTTTGGCTTTCCTAACTCTATTCTGCATGGTCAAAAAGAGTTTCTATATCTCTCCCAGATCACCTGACTCTGCTTTCACTTCTTGCACATTACCTTTCTATTTCTGAGTTTGTTCAGGAGCAACTTGTTCATCACTTCAGTCTCCTTTGCTCGACTTCCTGCTTTGTCACAATGAAATAGGATGTCCAGCTCCTCTAACACTTGTTTCAGGATGCAACATTTCAGAAAAGTGCTGGTTTGCTTGAGTCCCACCATGCTGCCCCTCCAGCAGATATTTGGCATGGTGCTAATCCCCCAAGAGGATCAAAATCGACATACGTGAGACTTCTTTCAGTTGTCTGAGGAAGGCTCTATCTATTTCTTATGGACTTCTATCTGTTCTAGCCCCCTACCACATTGCCCATGTTGATCTGCCTTCTAATCCTGACCTACATGCTATCAGCAAGTTCACTGTGTGTTCCAAAGCAGAACTGTATACATTTCTTACGGAAAGATCAGTTTCCCATCTCAACCATCCCAGTCTTTCCTAATGAGTCTGTGTGGGAATACGAGAAAGACCATGAGAAGCAAGGCTGAGAACCAAGGACATCTCCAGAAGAAGAGAAAAACAAAAGGAATGTCTCATGGCTCTGATTGGACAAGTGCTTGTACACACAGTTAAGAAGTGTTTGTGGAATGCCTTGTTGACATGTAACTGTGGATGGGAAAGTTGTAAAGGCGGATGGGAAAGCTGAGAATAGAAACTTGTGAATGTATATAAGTGTTGTGAGAACTTGTAATAAATGATTTGGATCGTGCACATCTGAGTCTATGCCTGGTTGCCACAAGTCTGCTTCTGTAGAATCACAGAATCACAGAATCATAGAATGGTTTGTGTTGGAAGGCAACTTAAAGATCACCTAGTGCCAAGTCCTGTGCTATGGGCAGGGATAACTTTCTACTATACCAAGTTGCTCAAAGCTGCATCCAGCCTTGAACAAACACTTGCAGGGATGCAGCATCCACAGCTTCACTGGGGAGCCTGTTCCAGTGCCTCAACACCCTTTGAGAAAAGAATTTATTCCTAATGTCTAATCTAAATGGACTCCCTTTCAGTTTAAACACCAATCTTCCTTGTCCTATCACTACAGTCCCTGTCAAGAATCTCATCTCTCCCACAGGCCCACTTTAAGCACTAGAAGGCCACAATAACATTTCCCTGGAGCCTTCTCTTCTCCAGTCTGAATAACTCCAGCTCTCTCAGCCTGTCTCCATAGGAGAAGTGTTCAGTCACTTCTGATCGCTGGATTTTCTCTGGATCTACTCCAAAAGGAAAATGTTGGAATAAATTGTTAGAATCATCTCCTTCCACCTGCTGGCTACACTTCTTTTAATGCATATCCTTCTTTTGATCCATCTCCTATAGCACTTCTTCAAGTTATCCCACCAAAGTTCCATGATCCAATAGCTCCAAGGCTGTGGAGGAAAAACCATACCATGCTAGACCAGAGGCCCAGTTAATGTACACTAGCTTACGGTTCACCATGCAGCATCTGAGGTTCCCAGAATAGCTCCTTTTGCATCATAAATTTTCTCAGCCCTTGAACTACACTTTCTTCCACTGAGTATTACTACATACTAGGGAAAGGTCTGTTTTCTGCACCTGCTGTTGCATGACACCATCTGATTCACGGCTGCTAGAAAGAAATACTGAGAATTCTGGATTCTCTATCAGCACTTCTTGGTCCACTGCTGTGGAACCAGTGTGAGTCTAGCACTACAGTGAAACACTGCAACATCCCCTCTCTTTGCTGTCTATATCTGCTGTGGGAATCTGTTGTGGGAGCTCTCTACTGTTCCCTTCAAGTGATTCTGGAAACCTACGTATGCATCACCCTCCCAATAAATCCATGTGGCCTCTGCTAGGACCAGAACACGCAGTGTGTGTGTATGCTGCTTCCACTCATGTTGCGCTGGACGATGACTCCACCACCCCCTCGCACTGCCATTTTCCTGACATGCTGTTCCCCAGCCACCTGCCCAGTGACTCCTGCAAGAGTACTGAGAACAAGCTGTGATTACTCCAAGAATACAAAAGGGTGAGAGCGAGCAATCCTGGAGGGCCACTGCAGTCGCCCTGGACCAGGGGGAGAACTTAACCCTTCTCTTTGAACCAAGCAGACAACAATGAGAGAGGAATACAGCAGGTACTGGCAATCAATCACTGGATCTGCAGTGTGAATCACTTGTGGGAGCTCTCCACTGTTTCCTCAAAGTGATTCTGGAAACCTCCATATTCATCACCCTCCCCACAGCTCTGTGCTCTAACCTCCAATCCCTCTCATAACACCCACCACCCGCTGGGCTGCAATCAGGCAAGAGGGAATTGGGCCAAACCAGGCCGTACCATGACACACAAAAATATCTGGAGGGCAAAAACGGGCCGTGTGGCTGTAGGAACCTCCCCGACCCTTGCTCCGGAGCCAATACTGCAAGAGTCTGCTGGGATACTGCTGGTACCAGGCCTCATAAATATAGGAAGCATTGTAGCTATAAGTACAAGGGCTGATCCACAAGTAATTCTGTCTATTTTACTACATTGGCACATGAGGACGGAGGAGGATGTTGGCATAAATGGCACTAGAGGTTGAACCGTCCCACCAGTACTCCATTACATATTGTAGATGTGCAACACATGGTAACAGAGGGGCAGTCTAACAGAATGGAGTCTGACATGGAAATGCGTATGAAGCAAAGCTGTGCAGTTGAATTGCTCCACGTGGAAAGAACTGCACCTCTGACATTCACTGACACCTGCAGAACATCTATGGAGAACAAACAGTGAACGTGAGCACAGTGAGGCAGTGAGTTTTGTGTTTCAGCAGTGGCAACACTGTCAGGAAAGACAAGCCACATTCCAGAAGGCCATGCTCATCTGTCACACCATGAAATGAAGTGTCTCAATCAGTTCATCCGTATGAATCAGTGGATTATGAACAGGAACCTGCGTACAGAGCTGAATATTGGATTTCATGCACTGAAAATGATGGTGCCAACATTGGAATATAGCAAATTTTGCACATGGTGGAACCTATGAAGTTTCACACACGAACAAAAAAGAACAGTGTAAGAAAGACTGTCAGGGAACAACTGAACCTGTTGTGGAGTGCTGACGTGAGAATTTCCTATCAAAGTTCAAGACACAGTCCTCCGTATTTAAAGTGATGTGCACTGCCATTTGGGATAGGAAAGGGAGATCTTTCTGGATTTACTAGAACCCAGACAGTCCATCAGTTTAGACCACTCAGCCTCGATGCTGACAACGCTGAAGGCTCAGACCTACAGAGTCAGGCCAGAGAAGAAGGCAACCATTCTCTTGCAACATCTTCATGCCACACACCATACCAGTTTGAAGACCATGGTACACACTGACAATTTTGGCTGAACAGTCCTTTCACAACCACCATATAGTCTGTATGTGGCACCTTTGGACTTCTATCTGTTTGGGCTGATAAAAGATGTACAGCGTGGGCAACATTTTCATGGTAACAATGCCAGCATAATAGCTGTGAAACTGTGTTTCACCTCACCTGGTGCAGGTATTTACAAGCATGAAATGAAGGATCTTCTTCATCACTGGTGAAAATGCATAGCTAAAGGTGTCGACTATGTTGAAAGATAATGTCCTGCAGTTCTGATTCTGCTCAATCAAATAGTGTTATTGTGCTCTTTTTAACTGTTGTACCTCCCATGGAATCCAATGGGAGACATCATTTTCAGAGTAACCTATGCAATTTGCAGGATCTCTGCCCTGCTCGCTGCAACACTACAGACCGTGGTAGTTTGATTACATCAGTCTGAAATGCACCTGAAACCAGAACAAAGCTATTCATTCCTTGCTTTGCTCACAGAGACAGAGGTAAAGTGCCTGTGCCTTTGCTGGAAGCAGGCATTGCTGTTGCTAAAAGTGCCCAAGTGCTTTTGAATACCCAGAGGAAGAAGGAAACAAAGAGCGGGTGCAGACGTGCTTCAGGTAGGAAGGTGGGCAGTGGCCAAGCTGATTTGGTGACTAGAAATATGCTGAATATAATCCTCAGGTCACAACACTGCTTTTGTGACTCAGGAGAATGAAAGGAGTGATGAAGTGAACAGAGACCTTGCAGAAAGGACAGGGTCATCTGTGGTGTACAGTGATGCTGTCATGGCTTTATAATTTTTGGTTATCAGTTTTCCACATCATAACACCATGCAGTGCACTGAGATGTAAAGAGTTAATGCTCCAGTTCCATGGATTGTCAGTAGAAGAGAAGGACTACATACCCCAGAGGATTTTGCGATGTTCTTTTCACATTTTCCATTCAGAGGGAAAGATAAAATTGTTCACAAATTACGAGACGCTCACTCTTTTCCCTTTCTGCTTGTCTCAGCACCGTCTTGCCCTCAGCCTAAGTAGTATAAGGCCTTCAATTTTCGGACACTCTCTCTCATTTTATTTGTTTTATTAGCTACAATTCTAATTATATTGTATGATATTGTATTACAGTGTGTTATGTTGCATTCCAATATCTCATTTAGTAAATTAGTTTGTTTCTCCTTAGATATTTGTTGCTGTCTTGTTTTAGGCCCATCTCCCTACCCTTACCCCTTTTTCCCTGTCCCCTTTCCAGGGGCGTGGGTCCGTGGGTCCCCCTGCCCCGTTAGTCATGGAACTGGGCCAAACCAGCACATAAACCATTGACAGATGGCCCCTCACTGTCCAGGAGTGGACCAGAGCCACTCCAGTGTCTGCCAGCCCTGCAGCTCCTGCAGCATTGGCTGTGCCCAGGAAGGAGTTTTTTGTTAAAGCCCTGCAGGATTTCCTGTTCCTGTGCGAACAGCACAGAAGTAGTGCGCTGAGTCCTGGGGGCGCAAGGCATTCAGGGACAGAAAAGACAGACCTTGGGAATTGTCTCGAGAAACTGTGGCTCGACCCTGCACCTCAGGGCTGTATCTAATACTGTATGAGCTGGAGCTGATGTAGGAAAGCCATTCAAGATGGCCACTGAGTGCCTGACGGTACCACAGCACAACATAATTTCCAAAGTTGAAGCCAGATCCCCGGCAGGAGAGCTGCACCACCTCCCCAGGTGCTCGCACACCTCCGCCAGACGCTTCCAGTGTCAACTGTGCACACACTCCTGTAGAAGGACAGCAACAGGAGACAGACAGTGTGCATGCACGGCAGCAGGACTTTCCCCAGCCACCCCGACGGCCACAGACCATAAACTCAGAGCTGTGAACCTCCTCTCTCCTGCCAAAGCCCCTGCCCACGGGCACTGCCCCAGCCGCCCTCCGCGGGGCTCAGCCACGGCCGCTCCCGCAGCATCCGTGTCCCCACACAGCCTCCCTGTCCCACGCACACCAGCCGCTCCCTGGCACTGAAGGCGAGCTCCAGGCCTCAGCGCGCCCGCGGGCCAGCAGCACGAGCCGCGCACAGCCCCGGCCTCGCTGCCCTCCGTGCCCGCCTCTCACCTGCCGGCCCCAAGGCCAAGGCCAGCAGCCACGGCCCCAGCCCGCCCGCCATCCTGCCCTGCCGCGCCGCTGCCGTCTGCCCGGGAGGCGGACAGGAGCAGAACGGGGCCGCGCTCCGGACGCCCCTCCTCGGGTCCTGGCGGGGCACCGCCCACCGCTCCGCTCCGCTCCGCCCGACCCGGCCCGTCCCCGTGGCACCGCAGCCCCTTCGGCGGAGGAGGGGGCGGGGAAGAGCGCGAGGCGGGGCGCGGATCAGCGCGGTGGTCAGAGGCGGAGCGCGGCGTCCCGGCACTCGGAGGCTCTGGGCGCTGCTCTGATGCACGCGCAGCCCTGCACGAGGGTTCGGGCCTGGGCCACGCACAGCACGGCTGCCCCCACGCTCGGGCTCTCGGCCCGCAGCGTCTCCTTGCACGTGCCTCCCCGAGCCCCGCACCGCCATTCCTCCATGGCCTCTGTTCCCTCCCCTGCCATGGCACCAGGA
>NW_018364547.1:0-8020 GCF_002078875.1 Numida meleagris | reverse complement strand
AGCCAATGAGGAACCAGGGGAGGAAAAGATAAGCGTCGGGTAATAGGGCATAAAAGATGTAACACTGCTTTCTGCGGCGCGCCTGCTTGCAGGACGCCCGCCATTGCAATTGCGAATAAAATCTGCTTTTATCAGAGATACCGTCCTGATCAATTATTTGGATATTTCCAACATTGTGAACCTGGAATACCCAGCCAATGGGGAAACAGGGGAGGGGGTAGGCAAGGGGGGGAAACAAGGCACAAAAGCTGTCATACTGTGTCCATAGGGGCGCTCCTGTTTACAGGATGCCCGCCATTGCAATTGCGAATTAAATCTGCTTTATCAGAGATACCGTCCTGATAAATTATTTGGACATTTCCAACAGCGCCCACGGCTGTCACTCACTGTTCTCCCAGCAGGGTGCAGAAATACAGTGCGTTGTCTTCCAGCTCCAGCCCAGTGATGACCACCGTCCCAGAGGTCTCATCGGACTAGCACCAAAAAGACTGAATTACCAGCATGTACAACTCCAGCTGTCTCAGCCTGTCTCCATAGCGATATAGGCAGGTTTGACATTGACATAGCCTGCTTTAGCAATAGAGACCAGTAACATGTCTGGCTCCTACCTTTAACATACCTTTCCCAGCCAGTATTTAATTGGTTTCTAAAAGAAATCTATTTTTGTTGTTGCTGTTGTTGTTGGCTGGTAACTTCCGCCACTGCTACAAAGTCAGCTGATGCTGCAACAGTACCGGTTGCTATGACTCTTCCAATTTTCATTACTATCTCCTCAATTTTTCCACGTCCCTCACCTCTCTTCTCTGCCCTGACATCCTGCTACACCTTGCACTTCTCTGTCCTTCTTCTTTTGTTTTCTCAACTTTCTCTCTATTCCCTTTGTTGCCTTCCTCAGTCTCTGCCTTTCCTTTTTTTTTTTTCTTTTCTTTCTTTTTTTTTTCCCTCACTTTCCAAACTCTCTTATTATTGTAAACTGGCTCAGTTCTCTTTGATCTGCCAGGCACCTCTCCTGCCTACAAAGGATCCTGTCTTTAAATTTTATTTTTGCCTCTAATTCCTCCAACAAGTCTCGATCAATTAAAGACTTTGGTGCCTCTTACTAAATACAAAAACCAATTGTGTCTACCAAATATTCTATTTCAGTTTCACCTTCCCATTCGCCCCAGAAGCTTCCAATGCTAACACCAGGGTACTGGGTTTCCTAGATCTCTGCAGAGGAGGGCATTCTCACTTCCAGTGCATCACCTCCCCTCTGCAATTAGCACGCACTGCTTCACAGCTGCAATCTCCAGCCCAGCTTGCCCTGAGCGTTCAGTTTGTGAGCCGCTGGTGGGGCAGCGCAGGGGAGATATTGCGCCAGCAGTGACCAGTATCTTAGATTCCTTCCAGGGCGGCAGTCAGCCTCACATTCTCTTTTTCACCGTTTTTCCTCTCTCGCCGGTCCTTACCAGCGTTACATCCCAAGTAAATCCTTTGCAGTTCGTTTACAAAACAAGATTAATTACAAGATGGTATTATAATTAAGTGATTTGTTTGCTGACCATTTTCCTCAAATTCCAACTTATATAATGGCCACCACTGATTACAGTATTTATTCCAAAGTTTTATTATTTACATCTCCTCCAGGAGGTCCCCTAGTACCACTCCAATAAGCCAGTATATACCCCTGGGGACTTTTTTTTTTTTAATCCCATGATTCTGCTATTCATCTTGCCACCTGTCACACACTATTCAAAATGAGCACTTAAATTAATATGCATGGTTTCTTACAACAGCAATCCATGACCAAGTTTGCAACCACCAAGACATCACATACTGCATCAATTATAATTCCATATACCATTCCACCACTGATTACAATATTTCATCAAATTCTTTTTGCTGGTTGTGCCTCCTGACCAGCCAATTATTTCTTTCCAGTGTGCTAATACACATTCCAGAGGTGTCTTCTTTAGAATTTCTTTAGAGTTACTTCCTCCCCTGCTGGACAATTGTCCCTCCTCAAATTGCTAGGTATTGGAGTCCACCAGCTTCCTCAAGGCACAGTTCAAATTCCTTCAGGGAGAGCCATAACCAATATCCCCTAGCAAGATGGGAGCTTCATTTGTTATTGTTTTTCCACTGATCTCAAGTTTCCACAGGTAATTTTAATCAGTTCTAATTCTCCAACTTGCCATTCCTCCTTAACTCTTTTGCCTTTTTTTTTTCAGTTACAACAACAAACAATTAGAAAGTTCACAATCACCAAGATGCCATGAACAACATAAATTACACTTCCAAATACCATCAATTGTACTTCCATAAGCTTCCACATACCATCAATTAAACTTAACATCCACATACCATCAGTTAAACTTAACTCCACATACCATCAAAACAATTTGCCCCATTCCCTCCAAAACCACAAGTCAAACAATACATAAACACCTGGCACTTATTCTTACAGTTAAGACACTCAGTTATAAGAACTGTCCTGTTACTTCATTTATGTTCATGGTTTCCTTAGGCATTAAACAAAACACATTATCAAAGCCAAGTTTCAGAGCCTTATTTTCAAAACCTATACATACCCGGTAGGACACGAACCTGCAATCAGGTACTTCCCAAACGTTTACCTAGGTGTTCATGACCTGATATATGTCAACCCTGCGATCTCAGCTGACTTACGGGTGGCTTCCCAGACCCAGCAGGGCTCCTGCCTGCAATTGAGTACTCCCAAACCTGGCATACCCTGCCATTTCGGCCAACTTACAGGTAGCCTCCCCAATGGACAAATTCCCAATACTTACAAGTAAAGAATGCCTTTTTCTTTTTTTGAGATGGTCTTTGTCTGTTCCGCAGTGATTCGATTGAGGCAAGGAGTCCCTCTGGAGAATTCTCCAGGAGTGCTCAGGGAGTTCTGTTCTCAATGGTCGTGCAGCTGAACAGAGATTGACCCATCTGGGTCACCACCTGAATCGAAGAAATTGATGTGCAGAAACTTAACAGCAAATTTTGTTACCATTAAGTCAGGCATTCTTTATTAGCAGCACTGGGAAGCACTGGGTATATTTCCACCATACGTGCTTCAAAGATTACATGATTCAGAGTCCATTATATTTCCACAGATACTACATATTCATCAATTACGTGCGAGACAATTAACATATACATGCTATCTCAGGTAGTGATTTATGAGGTTTCCAGTCTTCTATTCCATGGTCTCTTCTACTGTCTAGCATGCTTTTAGCACCAAGACAGTCCAATCGACAGCCTTTTACTTCATCCAGTGGTCTTCCTCACTTGTACTCTGGATGAACTTTCTTCACTGACACATGCTCAGTCGAAGAATGCCTATTATAAGTAATTTGTAGGTACCAAAAATTGTAACATTTGCTCACTCAGCACTCAGCCATTATTTCTGGACATCTGTTCATCCCTGGATAAAGATAAGTTTGGCAACTTGGTTTTTTAATGATATACACTGGGGTGTTAACCTGTCTTTTAATGATACATAGTGGGGTGTTAGAAGATAAGAAGGATAAAGGGGAGTATCTTGACATCTGCCTGTTGCATCTCAACCTGATCTCAGAGTGAGACAATTCAGCCTTGTGTGGGGGCCCTGGCTTTCACTCTTACGCTTCTTTTCCTGAGAGTCTCTTGTCAAAACAGAATAGCCTTACAACATGCTTTCTAGTAATACAATGCTACATCCATAACTATTCACAACATCTAAAAGCTATTACAGTTTTGCAAGCAAGAACTAATTACATAATAAAACAACTCAACAACCGTATTTCTAAAAATACGGTACTAAAATATATGGCATATCTACTTTTTCAAATCAGTCATTTCTAAAAAAACATTACAAAATATATGGTGCCCTCCTTCTTCAAATCAAGTGCATACAAAGCAAAGGTGTGGATTTTAATATTTCCATTTGGAAAAAATTGCACTCCCTTGACATTCATCGATTCTTGCTGACCCAGACAGTGAAGACTAAATAGCAGATGCAGTGAGCAGTGTGTTTCAGCAGTGGCAACAGCAACGTAAAAGATAAGCCATGTTCTGGATGGCAATGCACAGTTGTCACACAACGAAATGAAGAGCGTCTGGATCAGGGCATCTGCTCAAATCAGTGGAGTTCGGGGAACTGTGCACAGAGATGAACATTGGCTTCAGTGCATTGAAAACAATGGTGTCAACAATGGAATACAGCAAAGTTTGTACAAGGTGGGTCCCATGAACACTCACACAGGAACGGGTCCCATGATCATTCACACAGGAATACAAAGAGCAGTGTATGCAAGTTTGTCAGGAACAACTGAATCCATACGAGGCTCAAGGTAACAGTTTCCAGGATCACATCATCACCAACGTTGCGGTGTGGTGTCACCACTATGAGCCAGAGTCAAAAGAGCCAGAGTCCATGGAGTGGCAACAATTCCCTATCAAAGAAAGAGTTCAAGACACAGTCCTTAGTGGGTATAGTGATGTGCATTGTGTTTTGGAATAGGAAATGAAGGGGTGATCCTTCTGGATTTACTAGAACCTGCACAATCCATCAACTCGTACCACTCGGTCTCAGTACTGACAATGATGAAGGCTCAAATTTCCAGAATCAGGTCAGAAAAGAAGACAGTCTTCCTCTTGCAACACAGTAATGCTAGGCTCCATACCAATTTGAAGACTGTGGGGGACATTGCTTACTTTGACTGAACAGTCCTAGCACAGACAACAAATCATCCAGATTTGGCACCTTCGGACTTCTGTCTGTTCAGGCTGATGAAAGATGAACTGTGTGGGCAACATTTCCCTGTCAGCTATGTCATCATAGAAGCTGTGAAACAGTGGGCTGCCTCCACTGGTGCAGGTATTTACAAGCATGAAGTGAAGGCTCTTGTTCAGTGCTGGCAAAAATACATAGTTAGTAGCGGTGACTATGTTGAAAAATAGTGTTTTGGAGTTGAGAATGTGTTCTATCAAATAGTGCTATTGTGCTCTTTGTATCTCTTGTAGCTTCCGTGGAAACAAAGACGAGACACCACTATCAGAACAACCTATGTACATTTCAGGGTTTCTGTTTGCCTTGCTCTCTCCAATGCTACATACCTCATTGCTTGGATTTCATCACTCTGAAATGCACCTGAAACTACATCAAAGCTATTCACCCACTGCTTCACTCACAGACACATGGAAAGGGCCCATGGCTGTTGATGCAAGCAGGCAGTGCTGTTGCTAGAAGTGCCCAAGTGCTTTTGAGTACCCAAGGGAAGAAGGGAACAAGGAGCTGATCCAGACAGGCTGCAGGTAGAACGGGGGGCAGAGTGGCCAAGCTGATATGGTGACCAGAAAAATGCTGAACATAATCCTCAGGTTGCAACACTGCTTTTGTGACTTAAGAGAATGAAAGGAGTGGTGAAGTGAAAGGAGTGTTTGCAGAAAGGACAGGGTCGTCTGTGATGTGCAGTGACAACCGCTCAATGGCCAGGAAATAGCCAGAGCCACTCTAGTGCCTGCCAGCCCTGTGGCTCCTACAGACTTGACAGTGTTCAATAAGGGGTATTTTTGTTAAAGCTCAGGAGGATTTCCTGCTCCTGTGTGAATGGCACAGAAGTAACGGGCTGAGTCGTGGGGGTGCAGAGCACGTAGAGACAGAGCTGCCACAGCTCGGTCATTGTCTCGAGAGGCTCTGGCTCGATGCTCCATCTCAGGGCTGAAGGAAGTGTAAATGGAGAAGGTGCTAGCGTAAGACAGCCACTCCAGATGGCCACTGCGTGCCTGACGGTACCAAAAAATATGGTAACTTCTGAAGTTGAAGCCAGATCCCTGGCAGGAGAGGGGCACAGACTCTCCAGGTTCTCGTAGACCACCACCAGCTTCCACAATCCTCGGCTGCGCACACACTCCTGCAGAATGAAAGTGCCATGAGCTGCAGTATAATTGCTAATGGAGGGAAGAAGTTTCCCAGCCACCCTAATGCCCTCAGCCTGGAACAGACAGAGAATCATAGAATCATAGAATGCCTTGGGTTGGAAGGGACTTCAGGGATCATCAAGTTCCAACTTCTCTGCTACAAGCAGGGCTGCCAGCCACCAGATCAAGTACTAGATCAGATCGCCCAGGACCTCATCCAACCTGGCCTTAAACACCTCCAGGGACTGGGCATCCACAACCACTCTGGGCAACCTGTTCTAGCACCTCACCACATTCTCAGTAAAGAACTTCCCCCCGACATCTAATCTAAGTCTCCCATCCTTTAGTTTAAAACCATTCACCTTTGTCCTATCACTATCTACCCATGTAAAAAGTTAATTTCCCTCATGTTTATAAACTCCCTTGAAATACTGGAAGGCTGCAGTGAGGTCTCCCACAGCCTTCTCTTTTCTGGGCTGAATAAGCCCAGTTCCTTCAGCCTATTTTCATAGGAGAGGCCCTCCAGCCCTTGGATCATCTTTGTGGCACATCTCTGGGCCCTCTCCAAAAGCTCCACATCCTTCCTGTGTTGAGGGCTCCAGATTTGGACACATTACTTCAGATGGGGCCTCATGAGGACAGAATAGAGGGGGACAATCACCTCCCTCTCCCTGCTGGCCACCCCTCTTCTGATGGAACTCAGGATACCATCGGCCTTCTGGGCTGCAGGCACACACTGCTGGCTCATGTTCAGTTTTTCATCAGCAAGAACTCCTAAGTCATTCCCAGCAGGGCTACTCTCAAGGAGTTCTTCTCCCAGCTTGTATAGGTATCTGGGATCGCCTTTAACCAAGTACAAAACCTTCCACTTTGCTATGTTGAACCTCAATAGGTTCACAAGACCTCACCTTTTGAGTTGATCAAACACCCTCTGGATGGTGTCCCTTCCTTCTGCTGTATCAACCACACCGCTCAGTTAGATGTCATCAGCAAACATGCTGAGGGTGCACTCAATCCCATCACCTACATCACTGATAAAGATGTTCAGGTGTACCAGATCCAAGATGGACTCTGGGGGACATTGACCACAAGCCTCTGGCTGCAACCTTCCAACCAATTCCTTATCCAACGAATAGTCCAGCCTTCAAATCCATCTCTCTCCAATTTAGGGATAAGGATGTGGTAGGGGACCATGTCAAAGGCCTTGCAGAAGTCCAGGCAGATGACATCAGTTGTATTCCCTTTGTCCACCAATGCCATCACTCCGTCACAGAAGGCTACCAGATGGATCAGGTACATCCTTCCCTTGGTGAAGCCACACTAGCTTCACCCACTCTTCTCTCATGTGCCTTAACATATCTTCCAGGAGGATCTGCTCCATGATCTCCCCAGGCACAGAGGTAAGGCTCACCGGCCTGTAGTTCCCCGAGTCCTCCTTCCTCCCTTTCTTGTAAATGGGAGTGATGTTTCTTTATTATTTTTTTTCCAATCATCACCTAACAGCCACAACTTCTATAATATGATGTAAAGTGGCTTGGCAACCACCTCAGCCAGCTCCCTTAGGACCCTGGGATGGACATCAACCAGCCCCATGAACTTGTACACATTCAGTCTTATGAGTCAGTCCTGGACTTGCTCTGAGCTTGCAGTGCGGGGGAGTTTTGCTACGCCAATCCCAGCAAGAGGTTCAGGTTCAGGGATGTAATGTTCAGGGATGCAAGACTCCTGGCTACAAGTGAAGACCGAGGCAAAGAATTCCTTGAGTACCACAGCCTTCTCCGTAACTGCTGTAGCCTGCCCTCCTTTCTCATTTAGCATGGGAGGTACAATCTCTTTGGCCTGTCTCTTCTGACCTATCTGTCTGTAGAATCCCTTCCTGTTGCGTTTAACATCCCTTGAGAAGTTGAGTTCCATCTGTGCCTTTGCTTTCCAAATCCCATCTCGAGCTGCAGATGGAATTGCTACCGTCAAAATCCCTGTCCAGGGCACGCTGCTCTCCTCATCATACAGGGGGCTCAGCCAGGGCCGCTCCCGCAGCATCCGTGCCCCCACACAGCCTCCCTGTCCCACGCACACCAGCCGCTCCCTGGCACTGAAGGCGAGCTCCAGGCCTCAGCGCGCCCGC
>NW_018364546.1:85495-147770 GCF_002078875.1 Numida meleagris | reverse complement strand
TTGTGCAAAGGAAAGACTTTGAAATCAGCCAGATCCAGAGCAAAATTGAGGATGAGCAAGCCCTGGGCATGCAGTTACAGAAGAAGATCAAGGAGCTGCAGGCAAGTCTCTGGTCCTTCCCTTCTGCCCTTCAGAAAGCATGGATAGGAGGACATGGGTGTGAAGGGTCCCTACTGTTCCCCAGGCCCGTATTGAGGAACTGGAGGAGGAAATTGAGGCAGAGCGAACCTCTCGGGCAAAAGCAGAGAAGCACCGGGCTGACCTCTCCAGGGAGCTGGAGGAGATCAGTGGGCGCCTGGAAGAAGCAGGAGGGGCTACGGCAGCTCAGATTGAGATGAACAAGAAGCGGGAGGCAGAATTTCAGAAGATGCGCCGTGACCTCGAAGAGGCCACGCTGCAGCACGAAGCCACGGCTGCTGCCCTGCGGAAGAAGCATGCGGACAGCACAGCGGAGCTTGGGGAGCAGATCGACAACCTGCAACGAGTCAAGCAGAAGCTGGAGAAGGAGAAGAGTGAGCTGAAGATGGAGATTGATGACTTGGCCAGCAACATGGAATCTGTCTCCAAAGCCAAGGTAAAGAATGGCAATAGAATGTGCTCATAGAGCAAAGGCACAGTGCTTAGGCCACATTTACGAGTCACACTTGTACAGGAATTCTGCTCTAAAATTAGGCAGAGTCCAGAATTTCATTTGCTTTCCTTCCTTGCTTTCAATACCTAGGCAAATCTGGAGAAGATGTGCCGCACTCTGGAAGACCAGCTGAGTGAGCTTAAAACCAAGGAGGAGCAGAATCAGCGCATGATCAATGACCTCAATACCCAAAGAGCTCGTCTGCAGACAGAAACAGGTGACACATCATAATTCCTGATGTCCAATGAGAGAACCTCTAAATTAGAATGATACATTACAATGCAAAGGGAGACTTTAGCTAGCATCTCGTTACTGTTCCAGATTCCATGGCTTTACAGTGTTCCCAAGTGCTTGTTATTGTAGATCTTTTAAACATTTATATCATCGATCTTTAGTCAAACATGAGCTCCATTCTCCATGAATGGCAATGTCCACCTGGACTGCATCAGTAATAGTGTGGCCAGCAGGACTAAGGAAGGGATTAGTCATCAGGAAGAAATTCTTTAGCCAGAGAGTGGTGAGGTACTGCAGCAGATTGTTCAGAGAAATAGTGTATGTCCCATCCGTGGAAGAGCTTAAGGCAGATTGGATGGGGTTTTGAGCAACCTTGTCTAGTGGACGGCATCCCAGCCCATGGCCGGGGGATTGGAAGTAGATGGATTTGGAAGTGCCTTCCAACTCAAACTATTCTTTTACTCTATGTTTGCATGACTCTATGATAGTTCCTCTCTACTCATCACTGGTGGGACTGATTTGGACCTGTCACTACAAAAAAATTCTTGAGATGTTGGAATGCCAAAGCTGATGATGCAGCTAGAAAACAAGACACAGATTAGATGTCAGGAAGAATTTTTTTTACGGAAAGAGTGCTGAGGCATTGGAAATGGCTGCCCAGAGAAGTATTAGAGTCACCATCCCTGGAGGCACTTAGAGGATGTGTGAATGAAGCACTTACGGACATGGTTTTAAGTGGTGGACTTAGTAATGTTACATGACGAGGGGACTTAATGATCCTGTGGATCTTTTTGAGACCAAATCATTTAAGGATCTATGATTCTACTGTTAGTATAACACCTTTCCTTTTTTTTTTTTTTTTTTACTTTACATTTGCCAGGTGAATATTCACGCCAGGCAGAGGAAAAAGATGCTTTGATTTCTCAGCTGTCTAGGGGCAAGCAGGGATTTACCCAACAAATTGAGGAACTGAAGAGACATCTAGAGGAAGAAATAAAGGTATGGAAATACCTTCCTTCTGCAAGGCACATCACCATGACTTGCATGTGTAGAATCCTATCTAAAACAAGAGTGGTTCAGTGTTCTATCCCCAGACACAGCCAGTACAGGGGGGGCAGCAGTTTTACTTGAGGGGGAAGGAACCATAGTGAATTCGATGCTAGAGAATGTCATCTTTTGAGGAGATCCTGACACTGTAAGACAACATCCACACTCATTTGTAGAAATGCTTATAGAACCATCACACTACTGTCCCCAGGCCAATTTTCACTAACATATCGTGATCCTCTAGCACATACTTTTTCACACAGAGGGTGGTGACGCACTGGAACAGGTTGCCCAGGGAGGTTGTGGATGCCCCATCCCTGGAGGCGTTCAAGGCCAGACTGGATGTGGCTCTGGGCAGCCTGGTCTAGTGGTTGGCGACCCTGCACTTAGCAGGGGGGTTGAGACTCGGTGATCTTTGAGGTCCTTTTCAACCCAGGCCATTCTATGATTCTATGATTCTATGATACTTATGAGGGATTCATTGTCTCCCAGCCTTACATTTGTATCATCAGGGTTTACTCATCCTTTCTCCTGGACCAGTACTTCTGTGTATGACAATCCCACTGTCAATACACATCTTAAGATATTCAGGTTACTAATCCCAATGTCCTCACAGGCCAAGAACGCCCTGGCCCACGCCTTACAATCTGCTCGCCATGACTGTGAGTTGCTTCGGGAACAATATGAAGAGGAGCAGGAAGCCAAGGGTGAGCTGCAGCGTGCCCTGTCCAAGGCCAACAGTGAAGTGGCCCAGTGGAGAACCAAATATGAGACAGATGCTATTCAGCGCACAGAGGAGCTGGAGGAGGCCAAGTATGTGGAGAATTAGGATGTGAAATGGCTGGAGAAGTCTGAGATTATCAAAGGAAATTAGAAGTGTCTGAGAAGGGGTTAGGACAGGGTTGGGATGAAGGCAGTAACATACTATCTTTGTGGTAGAAGAGACAGAGGAAAAGCATGCTGTGGAAAAGTGCAGACTGGAAGACACACATGCCCTTTAGGATTAGAAAAGCTAACACAGGCTGAATACTCTGTAAGCATTAGGACAAAGCCTAGACAAATCCTTTAGGCTGCACACAACCACGATGCAGAAAAACTGCTATGAATGGCTGGAGGGTCAAAATCCCCGAAGTGATCAAGTGCCCTCTTGTGAATGTAAAACACTGGCTACCTCTTAATCTCTAACCTGCAGCTGTGTTTGCCTCCTCCCAGGAAGAAGCTGGCACAGCGCCTGCAGGATGCAGAGGAACACGTTGAAGCTGTGAATGCCAAATGCGCTTCCCTGGAAAAGACAAAGCAGAGGCTGCAGAATGAGGTGGAGGACCTGATGGTTGATGTGGAGCGATCAAATGCTGCCTGTGCAGCTCTGGACAAGAAGCAGAAGAACTTTGACAAGGTATTCTGGGCTTCAGCCCTGTGTTTCCTGGGCAGAACATGATTGCCACATCCATACTCATGCCCTGTTGCTCCTCAGATCTTGGCAGAGTGGAAGCAGAAGTACGAGGAAACGCAGGCTGAGCTGGAGGCCTCCCAGAAGGAGTCTCGCTCCCTCAGCACGGAGCTGTTTAAGATGAAGAATGCCTATGAGGAGTCCCTGGACCACCTGGAAACGCTGAAGCGTGAGAACAAGAACTTGCAGCGTAAGTCGCTCAGCCTCTCCTGCTGGCAGGGCTTTCTCAGAAGCTTGTCTGCCCCCCTCTCCACCTGGGTCTGTGCCTGCAGTGATGAGAGGAGACCTGTTTTGCTGGTGTCACAGGGCCTTTCCCTTTATGCTCATTATCTGACCATGCAATTTTTCACTCTTCTCTGCAGAGGAGATTTCTGACCTCACGGAGCAGATTGCAGAGGGAGGAAAGGCGATTCATGAGCTGGAGAAGGTCAAGAAGCAGATTGAGCAGGAGAAGTCTGAAATCCAGGCTGCTCTGGAGGAAGCTGAGGTACATGCTTATAATCACTGATTTAGTGAGTGGAGTCCTGTTTAACAGTGTGAAAAAAAGCTTGCGTTGAGCAATTGTTATTGCTCTGTTCCTACTGGGTCTGAAGGTCTAGCCTCAGTATGCATATCATCCAGAGCGAAATAGTGCCTTTCCTTTTCTTTTCTGGGAGATAATTTGGAAGAAAACTGTAGAAAAAAGGCCTTAAAAAGAATTTTAAAATTCTGTGTTTCTTTGTTATTCAGGCCTCCCTCGAACATGAAGAGGGGAAGATCCTGCGCCTCCAGCTGGAGCTCAACCAGATCAAGTCTGAGATTGACAGGAAGATAGCAGAGAAAGATGAGGAAATTGACCAGCTGAAGAGAAATCACCTCAGGATTGTGGAGTCCATGCAGAGCACCCTGGATGCTGAGATCAGGAGCAGGAACGAAGCCCTGCGGCTGAAGAAGAAGATGGAGGGAGACCTGAATGAAATGGAGATCCAGCTGAGCCATGCCAACCGCATGGCTGCAGAGGCACAAAAGAACCTGAGAAACACTCAAGGAACACTCAAGGTATGAACTTAAATATGTGCATGTAGGCATCTAGCTTCCCTCCTGTTACGTAGAGTCATCATTACATATGTAATTCATTAAAAGAGCAGGAAATATCACTATCCACTGGGCTCTGTTGCTCTGCCACCATGTAATCGTCTTTTCCTCTTTTACAGGATACCCAGATACACTTGGACGATGCTCTCAGGACACAGGAGGACCTGAAGGAGCAGGTGGCCATGGTGGAGCGCAGAGCAAACCTGTTGCAGGCTGAAGTTGAGGAGCTACGGGCAGCCCTGGAGCAGACAGAGCGCTCCAGGAAAGTGGCTGAGCAGGAGCTTCTGGATGCAACTGAACGTGTGCAGCTCCTCCACACTCAGGTCAGATTATTTCCAGGGAACTAATCCCATCAGCATGAGATGACATTGCAGAATGACATTGCTATGTATTTTGCTTATTGCGCTGCATTTCACTATGTAAACACTAGAAGAGCAGCACTGTGTTATGTCTAATCCAGCCAGCCATCCCTGTCTTGTTTGCCACTATGGCTCTAAAGAGGACTCTTGCATTAATAACTTTAACAAACACTCTCAGTTCTTGATGCAGAGATACCAGGTCTAACAGTAAAAATCCTAATATTCCTGTTATGCAGAACACCAGCTTGATTAACACCAAGAAGAAGTTGGAAACAGACATTGTGCAAATTCAGAGTGAAATGGAAGACACCATCCAGGAAGCCCGCAATGCTGAAGAGAAGGCCAAGAAGGCCATCACCGATGTGAGTTGGGGCTCCTTCACTGCTGAGTGCTGAGGCATTCCCCCCCAGAGCTCTCTGACTCCAACCTGGCTTTGCCGCTTTGCCTCTCCAGGCAGCCATGATGGCAGAAGAGCTGAAGAAGGAGCAGGACACCAGCGCCCACCTGGAGAGGATGAAGAAGAACATGGACCAGACAGTGAAGGACCTGCAGCACCGTCTGGATGAAGCAGAGCAGCTGGCCCTGAAGGGAGGCAAGAAGCAACTCCAGAAGCTGGAAGCCAGGGTGCGTAGGACTGGTATTTGTGCAAGTGTGAGCAAACCCAAGTCAGAGATAGCAGGGAAGCTCCAGCGATGGGTTTCTCATTGCAGGTGCGGGAGCTGGAAGGGGAGGTTGATTCTGAGCAGAAGCGCAGCGCTGAAGCCGTGAAAGGTGTGCGCAAGTACGAGAGGAGGGTGAAGGAGCTGACCTACCAGGTAAGGCATGAAGCCTCCTTGAGTTGACACCCCTTACACCCAGCACGTTAAAATGGTTGCATACCACCCCCATGGGATATTGTTATCCTTAGCTGCTAGGAAACAATTCTCTCTCTTTCCTGCTTATCAACTGCTTTAGTGTGAGGAAGACAGGAAGAATATTCTCAGACTCCAGGATCTGGTAGACAAACTGCAGATGAAAGTGAAATCCTACAAGAGACAAGCTGAGGAGGCTGTAAGTATAACTTGGAGAATGGGTGAGAGTAATTTTCCTTCAAGGCAGCATGATCGTAAAGATAAGAATGAAAACCAGAAAAGGGCCTTAAAGAATCTCCCAAGACACAACTGTCTTGGCCACATTGTTCATTATCATGTCAGGAGGCCTTGCCTTCTTCGGGGCATACTGCAGTTAGGGATTGACTGAGGGATGTTCTGCAGCCTGTTTTATCCAGGAAATCAAACTAATGTTGCCAACATCCATTAACTAAGAAGCTCATGAATCTCTGACAGTGGTCAACATCACAGGGTTTCCATGTGTTTCTGACTCTAACAAATGAAATGTATATCAGGCACTAGGGAGGCGGTGATTAAGTACAAGAAATGATAAGATCATGTGACAAAATAGCTCCCCAAGAGTGACAAATTTCTGGTGCTGTTTGTTAATGTGAGTTCTCAAATAAGGGAGGAGGAGCAAGTCTTTGTGTGTCTTACGTTTAAGCAGTGGTAGGCAGGAGATAGGAGGTCTGTGCTTTCCTCTGGGGAGCTACCACAGCCCCTCAAGGCCTGGGCACACGAGGACTGAAACCCCTGCTGCGGTTCCTCACCACCGACTCCTTGTCCTTGTACAGGAGGAGCTGTCCAATGTCAACCTCTCCAAATTCCGCAAGATCCAGCATGAGCTGGAGGAAGCCGAGGAGCGGGCTGACATTGCAGAGTCACAGGTCAACAAGCTCCGTGTAAAAAGCCGGGAGTTTCATGGCAAGAAGATAGAAGAAGAAGAGTGAGGATGTCATATGACAACAAAGTGGCCTGAGGAATTCACAAAATGTGAACTCTCTGTCACTTTCTTCCATAATTTATACTTTTAACCCCCTCCATACATGGCAAATAAAAAGATTACTTCACAGACTCATCATGAGCATTAGTTTTCATCTCTGTCCTTTTTAACTGGTTAGTGTGTCTATTATCATTTGCTTTTGGGCCCAGCTTTGGCTTATAGCCTTTGTGTGTCCACACCATGGTACAGCTTCCTATCTCCTAGCTCCCAGCTGCTTACCAGTTCTACATCAATTCACTAGTTGTGAATTAGTGATTGCAGCAAGATTAGAAATGACAGTTCAAAGGCAGAGAAATCACAGCCATCGCTCTTCATACCAGAGAGGCTTTATCCGTTTGGCTTACTTAATTACAGCACATGTTTCACATTAAAGGATAACTTCTGCAGTAGCATCTATAGCCAAGTCCAACACTCGATCCCCAGCTCATCTACACATTGCATCTCTTCCTTGATGGCCTGAGGTATCATGGGCATACTGAGCTAGAAATAATTTACCCTTATGTTGCCAGTTGAGATCTACCTGAGCCATTTCAACCCTAGCAGCCTGAACCTGCTAGTTATTGTGATGTTCTTCAGTGCCATGACTCTTGGGTACATGAGCATCTAGGTGACGTACCTTTACAACCATGCTCTCTACCTGGGTAGCAATATCTTTCCACAGTGCAGTGGCCCAGATGGGTTTGATTCTGTGCTGCCAGTTGTTCTGCTTCCATAGCTGTAACCACACCCAGTGGGCATCTGCCCATCCAGGCATCAGTGTAGACATAGAGCACTGCTACGTCTCTCATTCAGCAGTGCCTAAAGCCAGCTGGATGGCCTTCTGCAAATTGGCTTGATTCACCTTCTCCTTCAGTACCTTCCACGACTTGTCTCCCTTGAGAATTTCTGCCAGAAGCTCCACGTTGGGCCAGTCTGCCTTGCTGTGGTATAGAGCATGTTTTTTATATCTTTTCCAGCCCAGACTCGCCCAAGGGCTCCTGCATGAACTATCTCCCATTTAATTTGTTCAAAGGCTGTTGTTGCTCAGGGCCCTATGTGAAATTGTTCTTCTGGATCACTTGATGGAGAGGGTTTACAATCAGATTGTAATGCAGAATATGCATTCTCCAAAAACCCACAAGACCTAAGAAAGCTTGTGTTTCCTTTTTGCTAGTTGGTGGGGACATAACAGTTTATTTACTGATCACATCCATGGGGATCTGACGATGTCCATCTTGTCATTTTATTTCTAAGAACTGAATCTCCTGAGCAGGTCCCTTGATCTTACTTTGCTTTATGGAAAAAACAGCTTTTGGAAGGATTTGAATTATTTTTTTTCCTTTCTCAAAAACTAAGTTGATGATGATGTCATCAACTTAATGCAGGTTCAGGAACTCCCCTTGTGCCAGGACAGTCTGGATCAGCCCACTGGAAACTAGAGCAGTCATTTTCCTGGAAGAACACTCTCTTGCGATGGTTTTTCCCTTGCAATTCACATACATGTGCCTGTAGGTTTGAGGTGGGTTTTCCATCCCACCTCCTCATATCCTCTCCATGGTTATGCAGGTAAAACCACAAGATGGCACATAGTATGTACCCACTTACTCCTGTCTCTCAAGTGGTTTCTACAGGTGGAGGAGAAAACTTATTCTCTTTTTCTTTAGGCCATTTAACCAGTTTGTCCACAGCTGAGACACAGGCTTGTAGGAAGGAAGAGAGATTTTCTTCATATTGTCAAAGAGGGCTAGCCACTTCAGTAACTGTTGGTCTTTTGTTATCTTTCAAGATCATTGCTGTCAGAATGCTGGCATATGATGATCACAGAATCACAGAATTGCAGGGGTTGGAAGGGATCTCAAGGGACAATCGAGTCCAATCTCCCTGCTAAAGCAGGTACTTACAATAGATTGCACAGGTAGGCGTCCAAACAGGTCTAGCATATCTCCACAGAATGAGGTTCACAACCTCTCTGGGCAACCTGTTCCAGTACACCGTCACTCTTATCATAAAGAAGTTCTTCCACATGTTTGTATGGGACTTCCTATGTTCAAGTTTTAGGACGTAGCTCCTTGTCCTATCACTACACACCACTGAGTAGAGCCTGGCCTCATCCATTTGCCCCCCACCTCTCTTGAGATATTTATAAATATTAATCAGATCCCCCCTCAGTCTTCTTTTCCCCAGGCTGAACAGACCCAGGTTACTCAGCCTTTCCTCATACAGGAGATGCTCCAGGATCTTCATCATCTTTGTGGCCCTCCACTGGACACCTTCTAGGAGATCCCTGTCTTTTTTGAACTGGAGAGCCCGGAACTGAACACAATATTCTAAATATGACCTCACCATTGCAAAGCAGAGGAAGAGGATCACCCCCCTCAACCTGCTAGCCACACTCTTTTTAATGCACCCCAGGATACCATTGGCCTTCTTGACAACAAGGGCACACTGTTGACTCATGGCCAATCTGTTGTCCACCTGGACCCCCAGGTCATTATCCACAGAGCTACTCTCCATCAGGTCATCCCCTAACCTGTACTGATGTACAGTTTTTCCTCCTCAAGTGCAAGACTTGCTCTTGTTAAACCTCATCGGGTTCTTCCCTGATCAGCTCTCCAGTCTGTCCGGGTCTTGCTGCATGGCAGCACAGCCTTCTGGTGTGTCAGCGACTCCTCCCAGCTTTGTATCATCATCAAACTCGCTGAGAGTGGACTCTATCCCTTCATCCAGGTCGTTGACGTTGATGTTGAACAAGACTGGGCACAGCACCGACCCTTGGGGAGCACTGCTAGTTACAGATCTCCAACCAGACTCTATGCTGCTAACGACAACCCTCTGAACTCTACCAGTCAGCCAGTTTGCAATCCATCTCACCATCCACTCATCTATCGCACCACTTTCTAAGTTTAATAACAAGGATGTTGTGGGAGACAGTGTCAAATGCCTTGCTGATGTCAGGGTACACACATCCATTGCTCTCCCCTCCTCTATCCAGCCAGTGATGACATCATAGAAAGCTACCACGCTGGTTGAACATGATTTCTCCTTTCTGAATCCATGTTGACTACTTCTGATAACCTTCTTCTCTTCCAATTGTGGTGCTCTCTCTACAAATCTATGGTACAAAGATTGTGTGCACTTGATGTTATTTGGATCTTGGAATAACATATTATTGTCCAAGTTAATATCATATATTGTCTCTACCATAGCTAGTTCCCTTAGGCACTGGACACCTTTCTCCACAGTGATACATTTTCCTGGGTTAAATATCTGCTCTTCCTTGAAGGATATCTTTCCTTCACGGCTGATGAGAGTTGCATCACAGAGTGAAGGCCTGTGTCCCTTTTCCAATTGCCAGCTGTCTTAGAAAAAAAACCTGGCTATTTGGTTTCACTGCCCACTAAATCCAGACTACTGTCTCCATTATCCCTGCACTGTCTCAGCCAGATGGCAATGTGCTCATCAGAACTATGGCTGAAATCTCTTAGCGTATCCCACAGCACACATAACATTAGTGGTCAGATGGTTACTATCTCTTTTATGAGTACTGTCTCTGCCCTCCTCCTATTCTTGTGATAGCTCTGCTTCATCTGCTTCATCTTCACATTCCCTCTTAGTAAGAGTTTCTTTCCTTACTAAACGACCTGACTTTCATTGCTGTTTTTTCCTGTTACTTATAGCGGCAACTGACACCGGCACTGATTGGTTCTCTGGTTCAGCCTCAGGGCCTATTGCAGAGGTTGGTTCAGCCGCAGGTCTGTCACCGGGGTTGAGTCAGATCCAGAGGCATTTTCTTCCTTTTGAGAGTGCTGAATAATATTGAATACTGTTTGATCGGTGCAGGCCAGGCACCAACACATTGCAGTGATCTGTTACTCTCTGGCATTGCCAGGATCAGGGCATACCTTTTTAAAATATTCTGACAGCTGTTTAGGATTCTGCACTTGTTCAGGGGTGAGTTGCAGATCCATCAGAAGTGATCATCTGCCTATATCCTCCCACACACCTTACCACCCACAATCATCCTGCCTCAGGGCAGATCTCTGAGTGGTATTTTTGAATAATTTCTTAACCATAAATAAAACTGGAAAAATATACAGAAGACATAGCAATAAGATCATACTTGTTTGAACACTCCAGGTATATTCAAAATTTTCAACAACTATTTTAGCTTGCCCGGAGTAGAGTGTGTACTTGATAAGAATTTCTGCAGTAAGGTTCCTGAAGTCCTGAAGGCTCCTGAAGTCAGAGAATGATGGCATTACTGAGTACAACCCATGACTTCTATAACATGAGCACATGCTATATTCAATCTGGGAAAACCATGAAGAAGCCTAAGACAGCTCTCAGAGGTAGTAATCAACATGGTCAGAGTTAAGAAAAACAACCTTGAAAACAAATAGAACAACAGTGAATGAAAAGATCAGCACTGTGTCCAGCTGTTAAGCTGCTCTACCACTTACAACAATTTTGTTGTAATGTGATCTGGTCAGATCTGTTGTTATCTCAACCCTCTGAGCCTCACAAGGGGTGGCCAGCAGAGTGAGGATTCCACAATCCCAGGAGAGTGCAGAACGAAACAGTCCAGGCCACCATTAAATGCAGTTTCCCTCTTTGGGAGAATTTCTAAGACAGCTGAATGGAAGGAAAAAGGCAAGCTGCACCTCTGCAAGATACACTATTCACTGGAAATGCATAATATGTCTTAATGGATCCTTTACCACTTGAGAAACTAGCCATAGAGATCTGAACCTTGTAGATGGGCCTAAAATCAGAAACATTTCTGCATGTGCCTGGTGGAAAAAAAATCTGATCTATCCTTAAGTATGAAGCACGTCCTTCTGCACAACTGTCAGATGAGAGGGAGCAGAGGTTGCACAACCAGGTGTGCTTGGCTCTCTGTTTTTGTGTGTGCTTGGCTCTCTGTTTTTGTGAAGAGCCTTCTAGGGGGACAGATCATTAACAACCCGCTTAGACAGATCATGCTTTCCTTAAGTATCCATGTCTCTTATAATGCTGGCTGAAGGTGGACAAAATATGAATATTCTGAGTTGGAAGGGGTCCTAAAGCTCTTGAGTCCATCTCCTGCCTCCACACAGGACTGCCCCAAAATCAAACCACATGCTTATTGAACTCTGCCAGGCTTGTTGCCATGACCATCTCCCTGTGGTTCCTGTTCAGTGACTCTCTCTGTGGATAACTTTTTCCTTACAACCAAACTGAACGTCCTTGATGCAGCTCAACGCCATTCCCACAAGTCCTATTGCTCATGCCCAAAGAACAGAGATTGGAGCCTCCCCCGCCACTCCCGTCATGGGGAAGCTGTAGGCCACCATGAGGTCTCCCTCCATGTCTCAAAATGGGAAAGAAAGCTACTGTGACATGTGCCAGCACAAGAAATATTCTCATCCCAGTAAGATTCAGAGGGTTTACTGCATTATCCTGGGCTGAAACTGTACAAATGAGGCAAGATTTATCAGCAGCTGGAGGCCTAACACCTGCAGTGCCCTGTGGCCCTGCCCATGCTGGTGCAGAGGGAGCAGGTAGGCAGGCAAGAAGATTGATGGTTTTCTGGGGACCAAATCCGCCAGACAGTTGCTGGCAGGACAGGGTAAAGCCCCGCAATTGCAAGGGCAGTGCCTGCAGCCCCCCCTCAGGAGGATGTGCAGCCAGCAGTGGCAAGGCCCTGCTGCGTGTTCTGATGTAATGCCCACCAGGAAGGGGGAGGGAGCAGCCATAGCTGCCCTCCTCCAGAGGCAGAGGCATTTCCTGAGTGCTGGTAGGGTTGACCCACTGGGGGCCTGTTCATCCAAAGTGTAAATCAAGTGGTGAACTCTCCCCAAAAAAGCCACTGAAGACAGGGTGCAGGTCTGGCTCCTGCCCTAGCCCTCTGCACACGGATTCCTGCTCTGCACAGCTTTCTGGGGAAAGGGCTCAGGATGGAAGCTGGCACCACATTAGAGTGGTCTCAAAGTGGAAGAGCATTTTGATTTTGTTTCTAACCAGAGACATTCAGTTAATGTGTCCCAGAACCACTCCACAGTACAACCCAACTGTGTGACACAAACCAGTAAGGACGACATGCCCAAAGACTATGCCTGCAGTTAATGCTGACTGCACTGTGATGGCATGTGCAGACCCCATGTGAGGCAGGGGCTGGGTGACAACATCCTCTGGAGATGTTCTCCCCGGCCCAAAGAAGTTCAGACTGCAGATCTCTGTGCAGACAAGACTGCAGACGCAGAAGTGCCCTCTTGCTGCAGTGTGCTTAAAATCCTCTCATTCTAAAAGGTGAAGTCTTCTCTCTAATTCCATGAAGACAAGCTATCCACAACTGCAAGAGGAGAGAACTATGGAAGGCCAAGAAGCACAAGTGCTTGCCTTGTTTGTGCAAGCTGTACTTCATGCCCTTGTCTGTGTGCATCCCCTCTCCAAGGAGGAGTGGGGATGCACAAATGAGATCTGAGATAAGGAGAGAATTAACAGAGGTTCAGATGTCTGTGATATGAGGTGGAAAACTGTGGCTAGAAGTGAAAGGAAAGGATATTAAAAAGTGATGAAGACACTTGGGAATACAAATTGATGCCAGCTTCAGAGGCAGAATAATAATGAAAACAGACATTGTGTTTGGGAGAGTACAATAGGTAAGGGTGACAGGAGAGGGTAAGGAGCAGGAGACAGAGGTGGGCAATAGTGATGAGATTTGCCTTTTTTTTTTTTTTTTGTAAGAACTGGTAGACTTGAGGCTACTTTTAAATGTGTAAAACTGGTACATTTATGATTATATGAGCAATTACAACCATAATTATTACATCATTATAACAATGTTTCCTTTAGTTTACTAATGAAAGACAGTTTGAGCATGACAGAACATAAGAAAGACCCTTTGTTTTTCTTTCTAAGCAATAGTTAAGGTCACTGTAAGCATTTTGGGTGAATGAAAATGTCTAAGAATCAAAAAAACAGCAGTTGAGGATTTTTTGTTGAATATTTTCCATGCTAGTGCTTCTGAAGACGAAGAAAATTCAGTACATGGTCAGTATAATTTTGGGAAAAGATATGTGTTTATGTCAGTTCAAAACTATTTTTGCAGTTACTAAAGTAAAAAACATATTGAGTTGGTGTTGCTACAAAACTGTGTTTTCTGTCTGCTTTCCTTTTGTTCAGTGACCAGAAAAAAATTATCTTGGTGGAATCAGATGGGCACAATTGATAACATTCATATGCAAAGGCATGGTATTATTTTACAAAGAAATTTTACACACCATGCTGTCAAAGACTTTGCATCTTTGATCTTATACTTTCTTTGAATAGAAGATGAGTACTATATAATAAAAATAGAAGTTTTCATATTGTCAATCACAAAACCATGACACATATAGATTATTTTTAAAAGTAAAGTATTAAACTGATTCAGTGATTAAAAAGCTGTACATGTACAGTGGTGATCATAGAACCATAGAATGGTTTGAGTTGGAAGGGACCTTAAAGATCATCTAGTTCCAACCCCACTGCTATAGGCAGGGACACCTCCCACTATTAACTGCTCTACCTGCAGGTACCACCAGGCTGCATATGACCAATAGATGTCCATAAATATTACGTCTTAAATATTTGTTTAGATCTTGTGAATCTGGAATTGTTCCTTATTTATTTCAGGAAATCATCTCTCATTAATTAATCTGAATGAAACTATATTTCATATCCCATGTGTTTGTAGTTCAGTGCCATACCTTTGATATCAGAATCAGCTTTTATAAACACCCTGTAGAGTCAGGCTGCCAATTGGCTGAAAAGTGATGTAGAGGTCACTGATCTGAAAACAAAACAAAACAAAACAAAAACACTGGCCCTTAAATACCATATATGAACATCTCTGAGATAAAGTTTAACATAGATTCAGCTGGTATACTCCAGAGCTACATGGAATGCGAAGGCTCTCAGGGTTATGATAATCTGGATCTCAGTGATATTAATAACTGTTTTATTAGTGGAATTAGGATTAACTGTTGTAAAGAAAGAAGCTTCTGTCGAGTGAATTCTGAAATGCCAAATTAGTCAGTTCCATTCACAAGTCTTTTTTAACCCTGGAAGTAATTACTCGTTGTGAAAGATTATGTGAGAGAAAAGAAGCCAATTAAAACATTTTATTCTACTCATCTGGATATCCCTTTGGAAAACAAGATAGTACTGCTGGGAACATATGATTCAACATACAGAAAGAGTTCAGGCTGGGGGTACCAGTAGGTAAAATCCAAGGGCAGCCAATGTCGAAGGTAGAGCACGGTGCAGAGCACCAACATCCTAATTCTTTGCCAGCTTTGCCTAGAAGCCTCTAGGGGTCACCCTGCTCCAGGACGATACAGCTCAGATGGAAAAGTCCCAGAGGGAGCAGCAGAGTGTTAGGAACTTGACAGCATGAGTGAAGAAGTCAAAGGTTACATCTGTATGCCTGGTAAAGCAGTAATTGAGTGAAATGATTTTTACAGCTTAAAATGAATGGGAAATAATCACACAAAGTTCAGGAAAACCACAGTTTAGTTGTACTTTCCATTTTTTGTGACTGAGAGTCATACATCAGGGTTACGTTCACCTCATGACACCTCTCCAGTTTTGTGACAGATGACGGGTCAGCTAACCAACATGCCACCTAACATCTTCTCTGGAGCCATGTCAGTCCAAATGTTAGTATCATATTAGTAACTCTATTTTCCCTTCCATCTGCCTGCCTGTCCTTCTCTGACTTTTGGCCACCTGTTATTCCTCTGTTTTCTGCACCTTACCCAGAGGCTTCCAGGCTTTTTCACTATACTCCCCTGTTCTGTAACTAGAGTCGCTCAGCTGCTTAAGTGTGTGAAGGAAAGGGTATTCTGAATGTCACCGTCTTCATCTAAGAGTCACTTAATACTGTCTGAACTGTAAATCCTGATGGTAAAGTACTGCTTATTTTTAATCACAGGTTGCACATTTATACACCTTTATAGTCTCAGGTGGCTGCTTCAGGACCTTTCCAAGGGACTCATTTGCTTTTAGTTTATGTGAGAAACAGAGAGTTCTTACTGGGAACGGAAGACTTTGTGTGTACACAAGTCCCCTGTGTGAGGACATGAAATATTTGCTTTCCTTTGTATGCAGTAATGTTAAATTACAAACGAACAAGGTATTGCAGATACTAGTTCTCGAAGGCAAGAGCAGGATTAGGAAAGAGGATGGTCATCTCCACTGCTGCCTTGTCTGAACTGTGACACAAGCTAGTCATTGTTAATAATATCTTCACAAAATTTACATTGAGCCCAAGAAATTGCAACTTTCATTGACATGCGTAGGCAAAGTATTAGTCCCAGCTGTCTTTATTCCTAGAGAATTAATCCAGAACTCATATTAATAATGGCCATTATTGTTTTTTCTCAATAAATCAATTCAAAATCTTTTTTCTCTTCCCACCCTTCTCCCTCAACACATGAATTTTTTATGATGAACTTTCAAACAGATTCTTAGCGGACATCTTTAGAAGGCACAACAACATGTGAAGCTCCACATTTAACAGACATGTACTGTAGGGGATACAGAAGATGTTCCCTGCAATTAATTTAATCTGATCCAGTACTTATCAAATCTAATAAAGAAAGTGTGTCCTTACCATTTCCAGGTCCTGTTCACAGCAACATGTTAGTCAAAGTGTAGCAATGAGAAGATTTGCTCTGAAGGATTAGTGTTCTGGCATTTCTGCTTATCATTGGCCAGCATTCCTGGGAGCTCTCCTTTTACCCAGGGAACAGCAGAATGAGGCTATGTTTCCTACATCATGCCACATACACTGACAGTTTACAGGCCAGATTGATGTTCCCAAGCATGCCCTTCTAATTCTGATAGCATGGTTGACAACAGTGTTTACAAGATGCAGATCACAGAAAAAACATTTTTTTTTTAAATTAATGTACCAATCAGCTCTTGAAAGTGCATATTTTGCCCCACTTTGTTGTTGTTGTTTTTAAAAGGAATGATAGTAGGCTGCATTTTGTGGACCAACTTCCAGGACCAGGAAGAACCGATACTCTACACTCAGCTGACTGTTCTCTGAAATGGCAGTTCTGTTGTTTGTCCATAAGTTGTGTTACACTCACAGTCCTATGTCACTGACAAATATAGGCTAATTTTCTGAAAACTCTTTTTTTCAGTGTAATTTGTCAGTGGTCTTAAAGTCAGTATAGAGAAGTATTCACTTCTGCCTAGTTTGACAAGTCTATTTTATAAATGGGATATTGACTGGACAGAGTCAGTTTGTTAAACTTTCTACAACTTGCTCAAATCCTTAGCATTCCATACTTCTTAGGGAAAATGATTAGTGAGGAAGCATGAAATAAGTAGACCTAATCTCTAGTTTCTACATTCTCTACAGAGCTACTATCAAAATCAGCTGAACTGGGAACACTAAAATGTCTCAGACAAGAATGTAATGAACTTTCTTGTCAGTTAAACCTGGCATAAAAAATAGCATATTTTAATTATCTGAAAAAACCTATGGATTTTCTTCCCCTTTCATTCTTCCTCAAATTATGTTTTTGATGGTCTCTTTTTACTGGACGCAACCAGATCTAGTAATGTCTACAGCTTCCTTGTTGCCTACGTTATTTACCCCTGCCACAACTGTTACTTGTCCTTAAAAGCTGTATGACCTAGCTCTTGGGATTTTTAATACCATCAATAACATTGTTCATTAGTTCAACCGCCCCTTCATGTCTCAAACTTTCAAGTTTTCCCTTGAAATGTATGCATTCACATTTCAATAATAATTGTGTATTTTTATCCTACAACATTTTTTGAAACTTTTGGTCTTGAGCACATACTGCTCTTCCAGATTCGTTGTGTATTAGAGAGCATTTAACAAAACAATGACTTGTTCCACACATGACTTAAGATTGCCTTCCAATAAATTCCATAAGTACCTAATGAGCTCTGTGGATCTCTCTGATCTTTCATTTGTTTGACCATATAGCTAATTAAATAGCAGAAACTAATTGGTGAATGAAGAACAAAGAAAACAACCTCATATCCCATTTGCTGCCTTCTCAGCTACTGTACAGGTTATTGGATTAACTATGTGGGAGGGGTAACAATATAGTTCGCAATCAGTAAATGAGAAGTCTCTTTTCCAGAAAAGACTGTTCCACATTTAGCATTACCAGAGCTAATGTTTAATGGGATTTTTAACCTTTCTTATCCCAATGCCTATTAGAGAAGTTTTTTTGTGAGTATATCCTGCTTTCAAATCAGTCATTCTCTGTGAAAAGACTTGGGCTCCTGAACCTTTTGCTAAAAACATCTTGATAGTTACCTAGCTTTCAGGATGGCATTCAGGTCATTCTGCTGGAGGATAAAACAGATGGAATCTCTCTTTACTAACAAACCAACTAAATTATATGACAATCAAAGTCATAGATCTTTGACCCATGAGTTTTCTTCAAACTTAGTGTAAGTCATTCTTCCTGTAATTTGCAGAAATCTGTAGGTATAATGACCATTAATTGGACAGGAAATAAATGTAAGACTTTTTTTTCTTCTATTTATACTCTTTTAACAATTAAGATTGTTGTATTTGAGGGAATTAAATCTATTTTCACATATTTGTAATGTTGAAGTTTATTACAGCAGAGGGTGGTAGTTCACTGGTAGTTCAGTGCTCTTGTGCCCCTCTTTCTCTAGTGATTTTCTTATGGTAAATACAGCTTTCTAGCTGGTCTTAACTGGACTGAAAGAAGTGCAGTAATCTCCACTAAAGATATTTTGGCAGTCTCAGATAACAAGTGAATGACAAGCATGTTTGGAAAGCTCCACAATTTGACTGGCTTGTAAGACACAAACCTTAGCATTTCTCATCTATTTTAAACACATTAACTAATCAGCCAGTGTTGACAGGTAGGAACCTTGCTGGAAAGTAGATCAGTCAAAATAGGAGGGAGAGGAAACCATCAGAATGGATAGGATTCAAGAAGGCAAACTGTCTTTCCAAGGGAAAGTAAATCAATCTGAGTAGAAGGGAAAGGAACTCTTCAAAATAAGTAGAACAAGGAAGTGAACTGTCATGGTCATAGTACTCTGAGTCTCCTGTATTCTTTTTGAGTAAATTCCAGATTATTATCATAGAGTCATAGAATGTCACAGATTGGAAGAGATCCACAACAATTATCGACTCCAACTCCTGGTTCCACACAGGACTACCTAAAAATTGAACCATATTTCTTAGAGGATTGTCTAAGTGATTCTTCAATTCCAGCAGACTTAGTGCCATGATTACATCCCTGGGAAGCCTGTTCCAATGCCCAGCCATCCTCCCAGTGAAGAACATTTTCCTAATCTTCAGTCTTACCCTGACATATCTCCATGCCATTCACTCAGATCCTATCACTGTTACGAGATAGAGCAGATCCTCACCTGCATCTATGCTCTCCTTGTGAGGAAGCTGTAAGCTGCCATGAGGTCTCCTCTCAGTCTCCTCTAGGTGACAAACCAGACCTCAGCACTTCCTCATACATCTTCCTCTCAAGACCTTTTGCCATCTAAGCAGCCCTCCTTTGGACTCTCTCTAATAGTTCTACGTTCTTATATTGTGGTTCCCAAAACTGTACACATTGCTTGAGATGAGGTCACAGCAGTGCAGAGTGGGAGAATCACTGCCCTTGCCCAGCTGGTGTTACTGTGTCTGATATCCAGGATATGGCTGGATTTCTGGCTGCAAGAGCATATTGTTTACTCAGATTTAACTTGCTGTCAACCAAAAATCCCAGATCCTTTTCTATGCAGCTGTTCTCTGGCCTTTCACCAGGACTTCTCCATTCCAGTTGCAGAATCATTGAATCATAGAATCATAGAACGGCTCGGGTTGGAAGGGACATTAAAGATCCTCTGGTTCCAACCCTCGACAGTAGGCAGGGTTGCCAACTGCTAGATCAAGAAGTAGATCAGGTTGCTCAGGGCCCCATCCAGTCTGACCTTAAACACCTCCAGGGATGAGGCATCCACAACCTCTCTGGGCAGCCTCTTCCAGCACCTCATCACCCTCTCTGTGAAAACCTTCCCCTTGACATCTAATCTATATCCAGCACGTAATCTTTTTAAATTTCATACAGATGTTGATTTCCCAGCCCTCTAGGCTCTCAGGATCTCTCTGCAAGGCCACTCTACCTTCAATAGAATCAACAAAACCTTTAAATTTAGTATCATCTACAAACATTAAGTTGAATATGAGTCAACAGTGTGCCCTGGTGACACTTAGATACATTCAGTTGTAGTAGTAAATACCATACAATTTCAGAGTCAGCTAGTGTGGGAAAACAAAGACTAACTCCCCACTCTGACTAACAAAAGACCTTAGGACATGTGACCAATGGGTTTTTACATGGGTATGAAAGATTTTAAGCAGGTACAATAAAGGGTCTTCGTCCTGCACTAGCAATGCGGTCCATGCCTCACTGCCACAAATGGTGCCTGAACAGGGACCCTGTATCTGGGTCAGCCTCAGGAAAGAATCAGCTATCAAGCTGACCAGTGGGAAGGAATAAGGGCCGCTGGAAGGAAGTGGGACCCAAGAGAAGCCGCTGGAAGGAAGCGGGACCAGGCAGCCACATTCATTTCTGCAGGATGGAGGTGAGCAATGGGGAACAATGGGATCAAACGTAACAAAGGAACTGGAGGCAGTTTGCAAAACAATGTGTTGGAAATATCCAAATAATTTATCAGGATGGTATCTCTGATAAAAGCAGATTTTACATGCAATTGCAATGGCGGGCGTCCTGCAAGCAGGAGCACCTGCAGAAAGCAGTGTTCCATCTTTTATGCCCTATTACTTGACTCTTATCTTTTCCTCCCCTGGTTCCTCATTGGCTGAGTACGTCAGGTTCACAGTCTTCCCGATGCTCAACTAAACATACAGATACTGGTTGAACATAAATTGTTGCTAGCTAAGGATGTATATTGCTAATTAATTAACTTCTAACACTTGCTTACTCAGCACTCGGTCATTATTTCTGGACACCTGTTCATCCTTGGATAGAGGTCAGTGTGGAAGGAGGATAGAGGGGGGCATCCTGATGCTGCCTCTTGTATCCCAACCTACCCACAGAGTGAGGCAGTTTGGCCTTGTGTGGAGGCCCTGGCTTCTTTGATGTTTGACAAGTCTGCTTTTCTTTTGCTGAGGGTTTCTTATCCAAACAGAACAGCCTTACAGCATGCTTTCCAGTCCATAATACTATTCCCATACTATTCACAACTACTACAGTTTTACAAGTGAGAATCAATCACCTAATTCAACAACTATACTTCTAAAATATGTTACTGAAATAGATGGCATTTCTACGTTTTCAAACTAGCTGTTTCTATGGGCAAGTTACAAAATACACTGTGCTCTACTTCTTAAGATCAGTTCCCCTTTTTCAATATCTAATGCAGAAACAACATTCAATTCCTACAAATGGAAGCGATTTTGCAGAAGCACCACACTAAAGTGGAAGGCTTTGATTTAAGGTGACTTTTGGAGTGGGTCTCTCGTAACGTAAAGGGAATAGATGGGGCTACGATTTATGATACAGAGATGTGGGACAAAGCGGGAGTGAGGCTGCGGGATGCAGCTACGCACTCTGACCCTGTGGCTAAAGACCTTTTGGGGCCCTGGAGATCAGTTTACTCTTTAGACTCCAGACTAGTGAGCCTGAGGAAGGAACCAGACATGTACCCCCCTGATCTGGGTATCTGCAAAGCAGCAGAGTGGGAGGGGGCTTGGCGCCCCCTATACCAGTATTCTGTTAGGCTCTGTTATGAAGTGACACTCTTGGTCCTTGTGATTGCAAGAGCTTGGCACAACTGATTTTGACAAGTACTTAATACATGACGTGGATGGGCTTTTGGAGAGAATCTGCACAACAAAAGGCTATAGGGAATACACTCGCCAATGCCACAGGCCAAGACACCATCCCCCTCAAACAGGATCAGTAGGAATCGGTGGTGTTAGCAAAAAAAGTCAAGTCACTTCTACAAAGAAGGCTTACAGAGACAACTGGGCTATGGATCTACTTGGTGCGATTATACTACAGCCAATCTCTCAGCGTCAAGCAATGTAACAGCTACCTCAGGGATTCTTACACCCAGTCACTTGTTCTTTTCCCTTAGCAGCTCAGTAACAGAAGACATTAAATTTGTTACAAGAATGTTCTTCATGGATAGCAGTATTTTTAAGTTTTTGCCATGTTGTCAAGAGTATACAATGGGAAACTGACTTGCTGCCCAGAATGTGTGATTCCTTATTTTAGAAGTATATCTGCTTCTGAGCACAAAATAAGCTACGTGTCAAAACCTCATGGGATTGATTCGATGGGTGGTTTCAAGGTTTATACAATTTTGTCAAAATGAGGGGAGGCAATGCAACTCTTGAGGGTGAAATTGAGCTAAACAAATTTATCTCAAGTCGTTTGTATTTAAAGTGATTTCATTATGACTGGATAGAAGTTTTGTACTGTTTGGGGACTACCTTCAGGTGCAATTGTAACAACGGTGAGTTTGCGTTTTAGTGTGGGAGTTCAGTCGCAGCAAGACATGTTTTCAGTTTACTGAGATTGCTGTTTGAGCTAATATTATTTCTCAAGATAAACAATGTGCGTGCCATCACTGATAACATTTTCTCGAGAAAACATCGATAGGTTTTAGACAACAGTGAATGTGTCTTTAGGTTTTTGCATGCTTGTTGGTATGTATTCTTTGTATTATATCGTGCCTTAGAGCCATGATTAATAAGGCGATCAACCAGGTGCTCGTTCAAACTAATAAAGAAAGGGGAGATGTGGGAAAACAAAGAGTAACCCCCCACTTTGACTAACAAAAGACCTTAGGACATGTGACCAAGGGGTTGTTACACAGGTATAAAAGGTTGTAAGCACGTACAATAAAGGGTCTTCCTCCTGCACTAGCAACGGAATCCGTGCCTCATTGCCACAAGCTAGGAGTTTATCATTCCTGTAATCATGTTCTTCCAACTCCTGACTGCAAGATTCTAGAGGTCCATCATCAGTATTAATGACAGAGGAGAAGAAGGCATTAAATGTTTCTGCTTTATCTACGTCTCTACCTGTCAGGTGACCAAACTCATCAAGTAACAGATCAATGTTATCTCTGGTCTTCCTTTTGCTGTTAATGCTGTGAAGCCCTTTTTGTTTTCCTGCTCAGTACTGGCCAGCTGCAGCTCTAATTGAGCTTTGGCCACACGAATTTTCACTATACAATGACAAACAGCATGCCTGTAGTCCTCCTGTGTCACTTGACTTTGCTTCCCATGTCCATACACTTTTCCATCTAAGTTGAAGAAGATCCGTTCTCAGTTGAGCCAGCCTTCTACCCAACCTTCTTGACTTCCAGAATTTTGGAATCACCTGCTCCTGCAGTCTAAAGTGAGAAATTGCAAGACAATCATTAGCATCATTTTCCTAGTACATGTTGTGGTGATTATTTTGACTTGAATCAGCTGTACAGTTCAAGGCAAATGAGAATGCTAATGGAGAGAAGTACTTTAGAAATCACTTGGGCTGAAAGGCCAAGCAGCTCTATGGTGGACATATTTGGGAAGCAACAGGTAATGGGACAGTAGCAGGACTGGCTTCTCTTTAGAACTGATCCTCAGAATCTGTTTGGATACAGAAGTATACTGGAGTCACCTGTCTGAATAACCCCTAGTTATTTTTTATCAATTCAACCTGATGGTGACAACCAGCCCAAGGCATCCATAGGCCACAGTACCTCACTCCAATCAGACAGCCTACATGTCATTGGTTTTCTCTGTTTTCTCTGACTGTTATATATATATACATATACATACACACACGCATATATATAGTAGTATATTTTTATCTCTGTGCTGTTTTCTTTGAGGATAGTGGGATGGCGCAACATGTGTTCTGTCTCAGAGAACAGTACAGAGATACAAGCATGTGGATGTTGCTGTTCCATTTTCCATAGCTTGCTTGTAAAGAAAAGATTTGGAGTGGGAGGAAAAATTGCTGTTTTTTTTTTTTTTTTTTTTGACACTGAGCTCATCTTAATAAATAACAGTCTGTGTCTTTCTGCTACAGTGCAGACTAAGCATTCTTTCTTGATCTGCAAAGAGTTTATCCATGATTTTTTTTTGTGGATAGAGAGGATTGTCCGACATTCTAGGAGCAATGTTTATAGTTCCTGGTATTTGATTATGATCACAAAACTCAGGGTAATGGGTGACAGGCCGTGCTGTCCACAATGCTGACTGTCTGGACATCTTCACAGAGTTAAGTGTTTCTTGAGGGAAAGAAGTTATCAGCTTCCCTCATGCAGAAGACTGAATCTTTTTGGACAAATACTAAGAACTCAGCTAGCATAGTTGTTTAGACCATGCATAATGTTCCTCCCTTAGACAACAAGATGGGATTTTTCTTCCATACTCGATGTTCCTGTAGGAATGAATAATCCAAACTGCAAGCGCACTCACATTATCCTTTCCCTAAGCACCTAAGGACTACCTGTTATCCACCTGTAATGGGTGGATATCAAAGTACTTCTAAGCATGCACCATCCTTGCATTATTCAGGAAAGGTTCCTAGGTAGTTTTGCTAATTTGAGGCTTGTAAGGCCTTTGTTGTTACAGATAGGAGAGACAAAGAAACTCCTGCAGACATTTATTAGAGGTATATGAGTTCTCTCTAACATATGCTGCAGCTGCTGCTTCCCTAACTTACACTGATGACACATATGAGATTTCTCTCCAGCAGTATCCTACAGAGGACAAAGTATGCATGTGGGAACCATATCTACCACCTTACTACTGCTGTAGAAGGAAATTAATCTACATCTCAATGCAAAACAAGTGCTGGAGAAATCTCTGTCCCAGACAATCTTTTATCCGATCAGCTAAAGAAAGTTTTTAGTCTCTTGTATCGAAGAACTTCTTTACTTACCAAAGAGAGCTTTGAATGTGATGGAATGGGAGACAAAGCGTAATCGGGTCGGTCATGTTCCAAAAAGTTCGTGGAAGAATTAACTACTCTGTACATCAAGGTGAGATTTTTTCAGTGCAAGCCTGGATCAAGTCCTGGGCAACCTGATCTAGCTGAGCACGTCCCTGTTCATTGCACAGGTGTTGGACTAGATGACCTTTAAATGTCCCTTCCAACTCTAAGGATTCTATGATTCTGTGATTCTGAGATTTATTTCCAGGAACACTTCTAGGCTGTGCACCGCAAACACAAGACTGACTCCGAAGGAAAATGTTAGAACACCATAAATGGTGTGGAGGTACATGCAGGTACAAGTGAGTACATGTGTGTTTGCGGTCCATGGAGAATCATTTCTTAAAAAGAACTTGATGTCCAAAACAAATGTATAAATCCATGAGTTCTTATATTTGACTCAGATCATGTTCCCTGAGCAGCTGGCAGAGCCAAATGTTTCACTCCTCCTCGGAGTGCTCATATCTTAATATGTCAGCGAAAGTCTAGCTTCTTCCTGCTGAAACCCAACACGAAGGAGCAATGATACTAACAGCCATAAAAATAACTATCCAGGCTGGAGTCTTTAGAGAAGTACTTGCTATTGGAGTCCTGAGCCCAGAATAGTACAGGAATTTCCATGAGTAGGGTCCCCAATCCACTTGGTCCATTTGAAGAAATCATTGCACACTTCATATGCGTGGCAGGGAGAGGAGAATCTTTAACTTGTGTCCCTGTGTGCTCCCAAAACAAAATGACAGATATTTCACACATTTCTAGGGTCCTTCCCATCTTTTGCCTATAGTAAACTCTGGTGACACAAACAGTTGAGAAATTATATTTTTTTGAAAATGACTGTAGTTGATCAGAAAAAAACAGCAAGTAATGGATTTAGATGAATACAGATCAAACCTGTATCCTTATCTCTCATTCACTATAGTTACATTTCGCTGATCTGGACTTAAATCCACTTGCAGCTGATGTCTTATTTTTAACTGTGGACCAGAGGAGAGTGTAATTTTTTCTGTCCCTAAATCTACAAAATGACAGTATCCACACTGATCAAATTATACCAGAAGATTATTTGCATATTCTATTAATCAGTGAAGAAAATGCGAGTCAGTCTGTTATTTAATCTTATTGCTACTAAAATTTATTTGCACTGAAAATTATACAAGCCATGCTAATCAGCTTTGAAACATGATGCAGTGCAGTTTTGCAGCTGCAAATTCCTTAGTTGCTGATAATGGGGTTGAATCAGATGAAGACACAGATCACAACCAATATTTGTTTGGACACACTGTATTAATTAAGTTTATATAATTATTACACTAAAGCTGTTGGACCACCCTGTTGGATGCCATCCCAGTTATGCAACTCATTGTTGATGCTTTTGTATGGTAGTGGTGTTGGGCAAATATGCCAGAGCTTGGTGGTCTGAGTTCAGAATGGTGTCTTTTGGTAAGTTTCTCCGCTCATACTGATGGGGACCTATGCAACCAACCCATTCACACACAGTGACACAAAGGGGACATTTGTGACATAGCTAAGGACTTCTTTCTATCTGCCCATCCTGCACTCTACATTCAAAACTGGAAATTTCCCTTCCAAACTCATATTTAATTGTTGAATAACGTAGTGAGCTTTCATTTCACTGTAATTAATTATTGCTTTCCATTACCCAAAATTAGTGCTTAAAGACTTATCTGAACATCTAAAATTGCCTTTCCTCTTGAAAACAACAGTTGTGAGATATTTATTACTGATTTGGGTTTTATTACTGCATTTAAAATTTCACTTCAATTTTTGAAATTCCCAATTTTCTATTATTTTAAAAATTATTTCCATGTACATCTAAAAGGCAGCAAAACACCACTGAAATGAAACAGCAACAAACAGTAAAAAATCATATTTTGTCATGCAATTTTATCACTTGAAAGTTATTTCCAGTCACCAGTATTAGTCACCAAATGTTTGTGCTTTAAGGCCAGATATTCGAAGTGTTATATTTGAGTGTCAAAAGGGAAGAAAGTGCATTATATGCGTCTCAGATTGGTAGACTGATGCAGAATAAAATTCTGTCTAATTGCAAAAATGACTGGGAAATATAAAGTTTTTGACATAAACTTCCTCACTCATGAAAAGTTTCAGTGCCATCTTGCAATGTGAATAACTGGAAAATTGTCTCTAAGGCCATTTGGAGTGTAAAACTATTATGGAATCATGTCACAGAATGACTTGCATTGGAAGGGACACTAAAAATCAACTCATTCCAACACCCCTGCCATAGATGCCCAGAGCTCCATCCAACCTGGCCTCCAGGAATGGGGCATTCATAACTTCAGTGGGCAAATTGTGGCAGGGCCTCAACACCCTCTGAATAAAGAATTTCTTCTCAACATCTAATCTAAATCTCACCTCTTTTAGTATAAAACTGTTCCTCCTTGTCTTATAACTATCTGCCCAAGATAATGTTGCTCTTTATTATTTTTATAAGATCCCTTCTTTAAACTGAAACTGAGAGAAGCTGTGTTTAGCCCTAAGGATTATTCCAATAAGCAGCTTAGATTGAATTACTCCAAATCTTTTTTCCCCTTCTTGTGATACCTCACCAGGGCTATTACAGAATTGCAGGTTGAAAGGGACCTCTAGAGGTCATCTGGTCCAACGGCTCAAGGAGGCTTGCCTACAGTAGGTTGATGAGGACCAAGTCCAGGCATCTTTTGAGTACCTCCAACAAAGAAGACTCCACACCCTTCTGAGCAACCTATTTCAGTTCAGCTGGCTATTGATCAGTAACCCCTGGTACTATTCTTTTGGTCAGCTTTCCAGCCACTGTTCCCCTAGCCTATAGCATTGTATGGGGTTATGACCCAAGTGCAGGACCTGACACTTAGCCTGATTGCATCTCATACCATTGGCCTTGGCCCATCAATCCAGCCTATCCAGATCCCTCTGTAGAGCCTTCCTATCCTCAGGCAAATTCAGCCAGGCAGGTCTTCTTCCCCACTAGCTCATCGCTCAGCACATGGGTATGACCTGCTCCTGCACCATTAATATTTCCTTCTTGAAGTGTGCCCAGCCTTCCTGCTCTTTTGCCCTTCAGGACAGCATCCCAAAGTACTCTGTCAACCAGTCCCCAAAATAACCTAAAGTCTCCCCTCCCAAAGTTCGAAGTGTTAGTTTGCTAATCCCCCTCATTACTTTTCCAATAATCAAAAACTCTAATAGTTCATGGTTGCTATGCTCAAGGCAGCCTCTGAACTTAACATCTTCCACAAGTTCTTCTCGGTTTGCAAACAGAAGTCCAGCGTGATGCCTTCCCTAGTTGTCTCACTCACTAGCTGGGTCAGGAAGTTATCTTCCACACACTCTGGAAACAACTTGGACTGTTTTCTCTTTGCTGTATTGTAGTTCCAGTAGGTAAATTGAAGATTTCCATGAAAACAAGGGCTAGTGATTGTGAGACTTGTCCCAGACATATTTCATTTTTTTGCAAGGATCATCAGGCTCCAGGCTCCTGCTGCAGGCAGGGTTGCCAGCCTCCATATCTAATACTAGATCAGGCTGCCCAGGGCCCCATCCAACCTGGCCTTGAACACCTCCAGGGACAGGACATCCACAAATGTCTCATATGTTCATATGTCTCTTCATCCAGGTTACTTAGTCTACATCAGACTGCCATCATGAGATCTGCTTTGTTGGCTTTCCCCCCGATTCTTGCTCCTTAACCATATTGTCACCATCACTAAGATCTAGACAATAATTGTGATCATCAGGTCCAACTCTCTGACCACTTCAGAGCTAACCAAAAGCATTATACTGACTGCTGACAGGCATGGAAATTCAACCACCTCTTAGGAATCCCGTTACCGTGTTTAACCACTCTGACAGTAAATAATTTTTCCCTAATGTCCAGTTCAAACCTCCCCTGGTTCAGCTTTATGCCATTTCCACGAGTCCTATCATCAGTGACCATGGAGCAGAGACTGGCATTTCCCACTGCTTCCCCTGCTCAGGGAGCTGTAGGGAGCAATGAGGTCACCTCTCTACCCAATTGCAGAACATGCCTTCTAGCCCTTTTGTTAGCTTTGTTGCCCTCCTTTGGATGCATTCAAGTATCTTCAAATTCTAAATATAGCAGGAGAATCACTTCTTTTGACCAGATGGCTATGATGTGTTTAATGCATCACAAAATACACCTTGCCCTCTTGGCTGCCTGGACACACCGCTGGCTCACGTTGAGCCCGTTGTCAACCAGCATGCCCAGATCTCTTTCTGCTGAGCTGCTCTCCCGTTACTTTTCCCCCAGGGTATGCTTGTGACTGGCATTACTCTGGCTCAGGTGCAGCATTTACCTTTGTTGAATTTTATGCCTTTGTCGATTGCCAGTGCTCTAGACCCCTCTGCAAGGCCTCTTGTCCTTGCTTGGGGCATATCTACCAATGCCTTCTTTTCTTAATGAGCCACCACAAAACACTGAAAATCTTTTAAACATTTAAATAAATAGAACAAATCAAAACAAAATAAAATAATAAAATAGAAAGCCTTAGCAGCATATCACCTGGACGTTGCAATGCTGTTAAACAGAAAAAAACGATTAGAGAAGACAGAAGACACATGGACAAACATAGTACAACTGAAGTGTCCACTTACTTTGGTCTAGGTAATGGCACATTGTAAATCACATTTATTATATCACCCCACATCTTGGCATATTGGAACCCAACCCCATGTGGTCTATTACATACATGTAGGAAAACATTTATATGTGAATAAAAGACATATGTTTTTTACTAGGTATAATTTACATAGTTATGATTGGGATTTCCATTGAAACAATCTGCTCACACATCTCTTAGTAGATGAGAAGGCTTATCAGGTATGCTTCTGTGTCAGGAGAGACAATGAATGTTGCTACCTCAGTTACTTACAGTTGTGGGTCAAACTTGAGCTGAGAACTGGATCTTGTATGACTGTGAGTAGGATCTGAGAGTTCTTTGCCTTTCCTACAATACTGCTCTGGAACTCTGTACATTGCTATAGTGTATGTCTGTGCCAGCTCTCTCAGGCAGAACAGCATGTCATGATTGGTGTCATGATTGGCAATGCTTGTACTGAGTAGGAGTATGAGAACTGATGTCTCTGCATCCATCTGCTGGCAGCAGGGCACCATCCATCAGTGCCACTAAAGATTCGTTTTCATTCTACCAGCCAGACCACGCTTGTTTTGGAATAATGGCATTGATTAGAATATGTTTTGGCTGGCTTTATTCTGCCTTCTCCAGGAGTCTGAAGTGGGAAGTTTTATACTGAAAGCAGCTGGCTAAAGCAGTTCTTCCTGTGTGGATCTGAAGTTGCCTTCTATGGAAATACTGGAGTACTCTCTCTTAATGTCATTGCAGAGGAGCTGTTAATTCCTCAGAAAGCAGTCAAATGCTCAGAGAAGAAGATGGCAGTGATGTAGGGTTTTCATTTTCAAATACTAAATGGGACAGTCAAAGAAGTAGAGTACAATAAAAGGATGATCCATCTACCATTTCTCTTAGATCTGTTGCTTTCTCCAATGATTCCCATTAGCCCTGGAAGGTGAAAATAAATATGAGATGTCAAGCTCAAATGATGATAAACAGTAAACATTGTCTCTGAACCGATGTCTTAGAATCTGATCCTTCTCCTTCATTTCCCTTGTGAGATGTTTTGATGGGCCCATGGAGAAAGTTTACATGTAAAGAATTGTTTCCTCCAACATCTAATTTCCTGGTGCAGTAATGACTCTCTGAATGACTATTTTCAGTTTATTAAGATAATGGGCTATCAAGTTCAGCAGTTCATCTGGTCCTAAATATGTGTCTCTTGGTGAGATGAACTGCTCTTTTCTCTCCTTTTACTGCATGAGGTGGCTGCGTTAATGACAGTCTCAGAAGGCTCAACGTTAGATACTGGAAATGCAAAGAGAATCCAATTTGCAGACTTCGTCCACTTATATCCAAAGAAGAGGGTTTGAAACCCAATAACTTGCTAAGATCAAAATGCATTGACCTTGGAGGATTGTTTTGCAGGAGAGTTTAACAGCTTCAGAACAACTCAGCCCGGTTTATAAACTAACTTTTAATTCAGTCTCAGTAAGTAAACAATGGGAAGGTGACATCAGTGTTTTAAAAATGTTTCAAGAATTGTTTTAAGGATCTCAAATCTGAAGAAGCTATAGCCAATAATGTAACTACTGAACACATGGTAAAACATTTACAACAGGTCTTTGGAGGCACAAGGAAGGGACAGGAATAGTTATTCTCATTCTAGAAGTGCTATTCAGTCTCAGATGACTTGTCTTATTAACAAATGCATACTCAAGAGTACTGGTTAATCTGGCTTCTTGTCTGAGGGAACACTGAGCATGGGAAATTCTGTGCACGGAGCTAAGTCAATAGGGAAATGCAGATGCCAGCAACCCTCTCAACAACAGACAAGGCTTAAAGCAGGATCAGAGACTCCTGTTTGCACTTCTGTGACATCTAGCTAACCCTAGCATCCTAAGCAATCTGTCTCAATGTGTAGGAGAGGTAAATTTCTGAACAGCTCAGCCACTGCTCTGAACTACAGCTAAACTAAAAGCAGTTACAACCAACCCGGGAGAAGTGGCAGCTAAAATCAGAACTAGTTTCTTGGTTAGTTACCAGAAAACAGTTCCTGTGAACTGTCCAGTAGGATAAGTCCTTTCTCTGAGTGCTGTGACCCTCATTCTCAACCAGCATTGGCTCCTTCTGCGTTTCTCCACACTCTGGTTGCCTCCTGCTCTTTCACAGGAATCTGTTATAGGACCACACCGTTTGTTTCTCTGCTCAGCCCTACATTTAGACTGTTCATGATCATCACTAGCCTTTTTGTTTTTGTCCTCTCCCTGCTTTTGTTTACATGCCCTTCTCAAAGAAGCATCTGTGCTGATTAAACCTGGCAACAGCAGAGAATCATCCTTCTTTGAGAATTTATATTGTCTGTTGCCCAAAAACTTCTAGTGTCCATTGGAGTTTTGAGTAGATATGTTCCTTTGTCTCATGAGAATACATTACGTAGATTTCTGTCTCATTTTGTGTTGAAGACTGAAATGAAAAAGAATTTTCAGATTAGCATGATTTTGGTTCTTTGCCAGCTACATTGTTGCAGCTAGATATGCTCGTGACTCCACTCTGTAACTAGGAGCATGACTAATAGTCTAACTATAACTATAGAGGTAAAATTTGTTACAAGAAACCTGTTGTCACCCAACACTACAGAAGACAGACAGGTTCGTTAGGGATCTTTGGGAAAATGAGGACTAGCCACAGAGTTGTGACTATAATTAGAGACTTATTATTACATCAAAAAAAAAAAAAAATACATGTATTAGCAGTCAGCATAAATAGGCCAGCTTTTCAGTTACCTGGACAGCTCTCCTGGTCAAATTCAGATCAGTTGGAGTGTGACGTCATCGTATCCCAGATACAGACTTGGAACATCAGTCACTGAATCAGTCCTAAGAGAAAGAAGAGGAGCACGGAGGCATCCCTAGTCACTGGGGGCATTGCAGTTTTACTGACCAGCAGCAAAGTTTAGTTGAAATCACACTTAGGGCTTGTAACAGTCTGATTTTATAGTATGCCCTGTGCCATTATGCTTCCCTGTTCCAGGACAGATGTTGCCATCACCTGACAACCAAGCACCTCGGTACTGATAATGTGTTTAATCACTGTATCAATCGCTGTGTTAATCACCCCATCGATCCTATCAAAACCCATATGCTCTTGGTGACACAGCACTTGGGTCTTGATAACAATAATGCTTGTTATCGCTCAGAGAATGGGTGTCCCCACACCCTGGGACCAGAGAGGAGGGAGAGAGAAGGGCCCAGGGATATACATTAACAGCCTACTTATAGGTAGTGACCTTACTGTTGATTATGTTAAATGTTCTGCCAGAGATCCGGAGCAGAGGGTACAGGTCACTCCTGTTAAAGGAGAATTGAGCTACTAGCTGATCTCAAAAAATGTTCAACTTTGTTTTGCTTGTTCTGAAATGAAATTATACTCTTCTGGAGACGTGTCAAAGTCCAAAGATGTCAGTGTGATGCACTTGTTCCATTTTTACTGTCACATAAAGTGTTGAATTTCTTCAGTAATTTACTAGCATGCAGTGACTACTGCTGATCAAGCAAGAACTCTGGTTCATAAGCATGAACTGTGCTATTAGGAATCAGCATTTTCAGGAATGCTTTCACACATGCTTTTAATGTGTCATACTGTCCTAGCATTTCTTAACTGTTTGATCTAGATGTATCATTTAAAACCTTGTAATACACCGTGATCATACAAAGAATTGGGAAAATGTTTAGGACCATAGGATGGATAGTTTAATATAACATATCCTAAGAGTACTGTATGTGCAAGAAAAATAGCTGAGATGTGTGACAGGCAGAGAATCTCAAAGTCAGAGGAAAATCTGTGAGTAGAAAAACATGAAAAGGATGTTTTCTTGTGAACTGCTTCTGAGAGTTACAGCAAGTTCTGTTGCCACAGAATAGAGAAGGGTTTATTCTGAGAATATACATTGATGTTGGACCTTGCACAGGAGCAGGAACAACTGTGCCAAGAAATCAGCCTCTTCATGGTTGCTTTTTTGGTGTATTGGTCAAAACAAAATCATGATTTTTACAGCATAATTTTCTCCACATTAAAATCATCATCAACAACAAATCCTGAAAAAATATTTGTGTTACAAGATTAAAATACTCTCATTCCAAGGAACTTTGAAAATCAATTTATGTACTTAATCAGGTAGACAGTGAATGAAAGGCTGTTATTGGTATGCTGGTCTATTGGATGCTTCCTGTGAAGCAGAGCTGTACCACTCTCTATGGCTAATGCCTGTGAAAATTTCCAGATGTCTGTGAAAATTCATCAAATAAATAGCTACATTATGAAGCCAAATGAGCTAATGTGATTATTCAGTGTAATCAGGAAGAGCTACAGGACTGGACTCTTTCTGAAAGGAAAAGATTCATTCTGGCATGGCCAACGTAATGCACCCTGAAGAATGAAATGCAGATATCCTGAAAAGCTCCCCAGACCAAAAGTTTTTCACGGGCAGAGGTCATCTATCCTGAACTGCATTGGGATTCTTGAATATCTTGTCAGTCAGGATAGATAGCAGAAGCATGACTGCAACCAAAAGTACAGATTCTAACTTATGTGATCCTGAGAGTTGGTAATTGAGGATCCTCTTTTGAGGACAGTGTTCTGTAAGGACTTCATTGGAAGCTGAGTGATGAATGAAGAGTCTGTACTTCCGGAAGCAAGCTAGAACATTCAGAGCAGACAGATGTGATTGCAAGGCTACTCCCTATAATCTTTCTTTGATTGAGGCAACCAGAAGTGCCTGAAGACTGGAGGAAGCTTATCTCTTTCAAAAGGGAGGAGCCAGGAAACTACAGGCTGGTCACTTCCACCTCAGGCCCAGGGAAAGTGGTGGAATAGCTAATCCTGGAAACTGTTTCCAGGTACACAAAGAAGAAAATCTTCAGGAGTAGTCAGCAAGAACTCATCAAGGGGATGTCATGCCTGAAAACCTTGGTAAGCTTCTATAATGAAAGAACCAGCCTGATGGATAAGGGAGAAGCAGTAGATATTGTCTTTCTCGTCTTCAACATTACCTTTGGCATTGTCCCTCATTAAACAGAGAAGCTGTTAAACTATGGGCTGGATGAGTAGACAGTGAGGTGGATGAAAAACTGGCTGAACAGCTGGACCCAGTGGGTAGCAGTCAATGGTGCAAAGTTTAGTTGGAGGTCCATAATGATCAGAATGCACCGAGGATCAATACTGGGTCCAGTACTGTTTAACATCTTCATTAACCATCTGGAAGATGATGTAGAATGCACTCCCAGTAAAATGATGGATGACACAAAACTGGCAGGAGTGGCTTACTTACCAGAGGGCCAGGCAGCCATCAAGAAGGACCTTGGCAGGCTGGAGAGGTGGGCTGAGAAGAGTCTCATAAAATGAGAATGTAAAAGCATTCCTGGTGCCAAGGAATAGGACAAGAGGCAATTGGCACGGACTGGAACTCAAGAGGTTCTGTCCAAATACCAGATAGCGCTTCTTTACTGTGTGGATGACTGAGCAATGGAACATGCTGACCGGAGAAGTTGGAGAGTCCCCTTCATTGGAGATATTCAAAAGCTGCCTGGACATAGTCCTGGACAACCAGCTTAAAGAAAAGGAGATGGAGAGGTGACCTCATCATGGCCTACAGCTTCCTGATAGGGGAAGCAGAGGGGCAGTGCTTGTCTCTTCTCTCTGGTGATAGCAACAGGACCCAAGGGAATGTCATGGAGCTGCGTCAGCAGAGGGTCAGGTTGGGTGTTAGGAAAAGATTCTTCACTAAGATGATGATTGGCACTGGAACAGGCTCCCCAGGCAAGTGGTCATGACAATTCTGCTTGAGTTCAAAAATCTTGTTTGGTTTCTGGGTGGTCTTTTGTGGATTCAGGAACTGGGCTCAATGATACTTGTGGATCCTTTCCAACCTGGAATATTCTATTATTCTGTGATCTCTCTGGGCAACCTGGGTCAACCTGTTTAACCATTCTCATAATACAAAATTATTTATCTTATGATGAAGTGAAATCTCCTACATTTCAATTTGTATCCAATGGTTCTTGTCCTGTCAGTAGATAAAACTTAGAAGAATTTGGCTTTGACTTTTTTGTTTCCCCTGCTCAGGCATTTACACACATTGTAATGAATCCCTTGAGCCTTCTGTTTCTGGGAATAACAATGCCATCTTACTCAGCCTCTCCCCATAGTCAGATACCTCAGTCGCTTAAACAATTCCCCTGAGGAAATTGCTCAAGAACATACATCCATTTCTTGTTCTGGCATTCACAGACCATCATAGTCATGACCACTTCCCTGGTGAGCCTGTTCCAGTGCCCAAACACCTTCTCACTGAAGAACCTTTTCCTAATATCCAATCCGAATGCAGCTCCCTTGAGTCCTGTTACTGGTCACCAGAAAAAAGAAAACACCTCCCACCATGCTCCTCCTTGTGAGAAAGCTGTAGACCACGATGAGGTAGAATAGGGCAGTTCTTTCCCTCAACTATTTAGCAATACTGTGTTTAATGCATCCCAGGATTCAGTTAGCCCTTTTGGCTTCCAGGGCATGCTGTTGACTCATATTCTAAGTTGCTTTCTTTCACCTAAGTTTACAGAGGGCAACAAGTTCAACTGTAAAGCATTACAGGGCACTAGTTATGAGATTTTGTATCTAGATACCAGTCCTGTGTAGCACTGCAGTACCAAAATCGGTTGGAGCCATCCCACTGTCTTCCATAACACAGAGAAACTGGAAGGAAACAATGCAAAGCCTTGAGATATAATCCATTAAACAGTTTGTGCTTAACAGTAGAAAAGGTTGAGGTCTGTTTAGTGAAGTGCAAGGTTTCTATTCATACTTTGGGGAATTAGGGTTAGGGTTAGGGTTAGGGTTAATTAGCTATAATACATTCTGTTTACTTTGGATGATTGAATAGAGAATAAGTAACATTTCAAAGCAATCATAAAATATTTTAATATTTCTGATTCTTTAATAAACTACTGTGTTACACTGTTTTGCACAAAACATTAATTTTTGGAGACATTTTTTACATAGGAAAACTGCAGATTTTCAAAATAAAAATATCAGTTGGATTTTCTGTTATAAATGGTACTTTCAGGAAACACAAAATTCCCACACACTGCACTGTACAGAACTCCAATAAGCACCCTGTATAGTCTGCGGGATTATCAGGATAAAAATGGAACATTAATAGAGGTGGAATGGAAAATGAATTTATCCCCACTTGATGATTTGCTGCCATAGATGGAGGTCAGGAATCATCTTGCATTAAACTACTATTTCTGGAGTTAGGCTGCCTGTCAGCTGGTAACTGCTGATGCAAAGGTAACTGATCATGGGGAAAACATGGGCCCATAATTGGCATAAAGGAACATCTCTAAGAGAAAGTTTAAAATAGATGCATCTGATACCTTGTTTGTACTGCATGGGCTTTCAAGTTCCAAAGAAAGTATTTTTCCTTGAGGGAGTTTAGTTCTATAAGACTTCTTCGTGAAACTGCTTTAACTCTAGTAATCTGATGCTCAGATGCCCTGTGTATCTCAGACCTGAGATGTAATTTAAGACTTGATAACAGCAGGTTTTTTTCACCAAGAGGAATGTTCACCTTTGGCACATGTTACTGGGGCTCCTTCAACATCAAGTGGGTAGTAGCACAAACAGATATTACTTAAGCAGTGATGAATAGAGATTTGCAAACTTAACAGTCAAAGCATATTTGAGAAGAAATAACACAGTGGAATCTTTGCAAAGAGCCTGAAAAGAAGATCTACCAACCCTGGGCATATTCTGTATTTTTCCATCCACTTTTCTATTCCCGTTGCCTGCCTATCTGAATCCCTGTCTCACTGACGGGAGACTGTGCCTTGGGAAACACACCTGGTTTCTGAATCTCTGCTTTGTTCTTGCACTGCAGGAGGGATGGGCAGGTAGGCTGTGTCTGGTGCCTCCTCACAACCTATGTATATACAGCCATCAGACTAAAACAAATGGCTGGAAACAATAAGGGAAAGGAAAGCAGAGGTACAGGCAGGAACTGGGAGGACATATGGTATCTAGGACACTGCTTGGAGAGCTGAGAGAATGAGAGAGTGCATGCACACTAGTCAGGTCAGAAGCATTGTACCCAGTCTAGAAAAAGTTTGGGGAGTTTTAGGTGGGATGGAAAACAGTTAGATCACTAAAAAAGTACATCTCTCTAAACAAAGTGGGCATTATAGCTGACGCTGAGCTGTGAAGGCTTCCCAACACTGCTTCAAACTAGCTTTCCTTTTACTCACCAGCCCATTTCTTTCCAGCTCCTTCTGACTCTTGCTCTCTACTGCACATCTCCGTCTCTCCTGTTTCACCCCATCTTCTTACTGAAACCTGGTAGTTGCTCCAGTGTGCAGTGGGAACACAGCCAGCAAAACATTTCTGAAAGACAGATTTCTGTCTTTGCAGTCTAGGTAGTACCACTCTGACCAAGCATGAAGCTCTAATGTGTTGCCCCTAGGCACTATATGGCCAATTGTCCATTCTGAGACATAATGTGTACTATGTACCCTGTGGCACCACTGGTCAACCTTGTGACGAGGAATGCTCAGCTTTTGCATCATCAGCATTCCCACTGCCTTTTGTGTAAAAGAAAACCTAACCATTTACTCTTTATCTTGGGAAATTTATTCTTTCTTTGTCATTTGAATAGCTTGTGCTCATCCTTACAGAGGTGTATCTGTTATCTGGGAGAGGATTTGAGTTTATTTTTCCTATGTCCCTTTCTCAATTTCAGTATGTTTGCAGCTTCTAAACTTCAGGAATCACTTGAAAAATCACTATGAAAACTCTATGATGAGCCATCCGTATGTCAATGGCAAAGCTCATCTCATTCTCATTATTATGCAACATAGTATATTCTTCTAATTTGACACCGACATATTGACGATTACTCTTTAAGAAGAATGTTTCTTCAGTATTTTTAGAAAATGTTATGAAAGCAGTTTTTTGGGGGCTCTTGCAAATAGGAGCATGATACTTAAACTAGGCATTATGACAAGTGCTAACAAGCATGCAAGGAATCCTTCCAGGGGACAGTGAGGAAATGGCATGAAATGTCTGACAAAGCAGTTTTTGCTAATGAAAAGCCAAGACAGAGAATAAAAATCACAGACACCTTGCCTCTCTTCCTCTCCAAAGGGTAGTGAAGGAGCAGATGGAAAAACAGATGCAAGGAAATCTGCAGAAAAAGTTGAAAAGGAGTTGGAAAAAGTAAAAAAAATAAATTCTAAAACAATCTTAAAGAGATAAAAAGTACTTGAGAGTACTTCAAAACCTATGTTGGATAGTTTTTGTTGGTTTTGTTGTTGGTTTTTTTTTATTTATAATAATTGTAGATATGAAATATATGTGTATTTAAAATAACTGGAACTAAAACTAAGGCTCTCTTCTCTATTCTGAGTGCCTCTGCCGCCTTCTTATCTGGCCTCTGACTTTTGCATTCCTGCTGCATGTGGCTCCAGCTGGAAGACAGCTACTTCTAGCAGTATAAATGTTCTGCTGCCTGTGCTGAAGACAGACACCTTCCTCAGAATTCAAAAATGTAGGTTTAATCCTTTCCAGACTGAGAAACTGTACTTGCCATTTTGTGGTCAGTTAATGAATCTAAAAAATCAGGAATCATAATATAGCACTAAAAAAGAAAAAAAAGAAAGAAAAAAGAAAAAATGCAATAGCTGTACTGAAGAATGAGAAAAATAATTTTATTGTCAAGAGCAATCTCAAGATTGCAATAAAATAAGGATTGATGAGACAGATTGGAAAGATTCACTTAACTGGAACAAAGGCAGGTCAGTGTTATTAAACTGGTCATGAAAATGGAGTTTTTGATGAGTGACTAGAAAAGTTTGGCTTGCTTAATCTAGAGAGATTAAACTGATACAAGGTGGACTTATTTGCATAACTATACTGGGAAGAAAAAAAAGGAAATAAATCATGTTAGCAGTTGAATGAATGAATGTAAAATGGCCATTTGCTAATGCATTCTGAGAAGGAAAAAGTACATTTCTGACTCTCAAACATATGCTGGACCTATCTTCCAAGAGTCTTAGAGGTAAACAAATTTTATAGAAATACAGAGCTGGAAAGATGCCATCAAATTCTGTTCACTGTAGTAGTAAGCACTATATCAAAAATTCTCAATCCCTGTATTGCACTTCATTACAACTGGTAGTAAACTGGGACTTGATGAGTTTACAAAAGTGATTTTATGACATGTTGACTGACACAGACATCTGACTGTGAAGTTCTCTAGTTCTGAGTTCCTCTCCTGTTTTTCAAATAACAGCATTCTTGCTTCTAATCTTAAGCTCAACTTCTTTTTGGTTCCAGCTGGACTGTCCCGAGTGCAGTGCCCTTCTGCAAAATCTCTCAAAAGCTTTGGCAGTGTCATGGTTAACAAATGAACAGCAGGGATAGTTGGTAACTTTTTCTGTTGGGCCAGATTTTTAGACCACAAACTGTAATATGGTTATGTAGACAAATAAATATGCCAACATGCCCACTCAGCAACAGCAGTATGTAAATAACAAAAATCATTTAACAAAAGCTTTCAAGATATGCCAAACATTTCCCACCCTTTAGGGAGATGATTACTAGGGGAATAATCTTATGCCTTCTAAATGTTGAATTTATAACACAGGGTGGGAATACTGTACTGACTGCCATTGGTTTTTCATATTTTCTTCTTAAATGACTGACACAGTGGCCTCTTTCCACAATTATTGTGGTTCATCATTTCACTTTTGACATTTCTTTTTGTTGTATAATAAGTCTCTTGATAGAGCTTTTCTTTCCATTGTTGAAGATATTAGCAGGAGATTACTGCTGTCTTTACCCTCTGGCACCCACTGACATTCTCTTCTGGATGAGCTGCTTGATGGAAGTTATACACGCTGCAGAAACAGTTCATTCATGCTGCATTGTACTCACCAATTGTAACACTATAAGTGGAACTACATTTTCTCTGCACATGCCCAACGTTTTGTTGGCCTGTATCAGCAGAGTTCTGAATGCATTGCAGAAGCCAAACTTCCTTGTCATGCAGATAATGCACTGGTTTAGTGACACTAGGGCTGCTCCCAAACCATCCAAACATCCATTCAATGTGTGGATTGTTTCCTGGGCATGTTAACAAGCCCGGTACTGCAGGACTGCTTCTGGCAGGACTTCCACATGGGCATCTCAGCTGAGGACATGAGGATATGACTGCTGCTCTGGCAAGAGTGAACTGATGGAAGCCCAGCACCTTCCTCTGAGCCAAATACAGGGTATAGTTACCCACAACAGGGCTGTACTCTTATGGCAGCTGACCAGAATTTTTCTACAGGAGGGAAAATGCTGTCAGACTGACAGAGGGTCAGTGGTGCCTTCATACTTTGGAGAGGGTGTGTGACATCAGCTGCACCACACCGAAGCAGCCATGCAGTTTTAAGGCTCCCCTCCAGCACAACTTTCCCCTCCTTCCATCCCTGTTCCGACAGGAGAGGCAGGTCTGTTTGACTCTGCCCTGCTCCTTAGCTGACTGAGACATGCTGCCTGTGATCATCTGCAGCAGTGAGGTCCCAGGCTTTTCCACTCCTACCTGTTCAATGCATCTGGGATGTAGAAGAGAGGACAGGACTCCAGCACCGGAGTGTGGGGAGCTGACATATCTCACCAAAGCCTCATTCTTCCTTCCTTCACACTGCTGTAGGGATGCTTTCCCAAACCACACCTCACTCACTCCTTTCCCTAAAAGTTTTGGGGACTACCTGGTAATGCTGCAACGAAGGGAGGACAGAACACACCAAAACATGGAGCACATTGCTGCACAAAATCTTCCATGGTCAAACTCAGGAAGCTCCTTGACAATTTTGCTGAGTTAGTGCCCGTTACAATCTTTGATATTGAAGATCAGGGGTTGGAAAAGAAGCTGCTGGAGATATTTCTTGGAGAACATATGTAAAGCCCAACACATGATGACCTTGCTTCCGCAGGGAACTTTGATGCCATATAAGAGTCTGTTCTCTAGGTGAACTCCCTGGAGACCAGAAAAGGGGACATTTCTACAACCTTTCTTCTGTTGCCAAAGAAGGAACTGAGTCTTCCTCTTCATGCAAAACCTGAAGCAGAGAAATCTCTTCCAGAAAATCTTTTACCATATCAGCCCAAGAAGGTTTTCACCCCCTAACATGTGGGAATCTGTTTTTTAACAATGAGGGCTGTATTTGAACTTGGAAATTTGCTTGGCAATGAGGGAGGAGTGGGAAGAGAAAGTGTAGAATAAAGGGGATTATAGAATTTGTGTTCAGAAACACTGATGATTGTCTCGGGAAAAGTTTGCCACTCTGTATGTTAATGCAGAGATTTCTCCAAAGGAAGCCTCTAGGCTCCACACAGACAGCTCAGAAGGAGAATGTGAGAACACTATAAACTATGTGGGCAAACATGGGCGTACATTCATTTTTCCATGTGTGCAGCTCCCTGCATGTACACAAAATAACTATTTTGGATGAATTACGTTGTCTAGAGTTGTATAAATCCTTATATTATTATAGGTATGGATCATATTTTCTGTGCAGCTGACAGAGTCAAATGCTACACTTGCTCCTGTAAAAACTCTAATCTCTCCCTCAAATTTTGAGTGAAGAACAAGCTCCATTTTGTTGAAACCCAACCCCAAAAAGCAATGATATTAACATCCATAAAAATAATTTTCTGGGCTATCCTTTGGGATGTGTTACTGATGGAAACGCTTAGGCCAAGAAATAGTGAAAATATCCATAGCAAATCAGATTTCACTTAGCACTTCCAAATCAGGAAAACAAATTTGAAAAAGATACTAGACAATTCATGTGTGTGGAATATGAACAGCTCTCAATCTCATTTCAGCCTGCAACAGGATCATAACAACAGGTGATCCTGAGTGTATGTTCTCTGCTCCAGAATGTGGCTCTGCCATGACGACAACTAGCCTGTTTGCAGGCTTGCCATCCTTTCTTGGCCTCAGCATGAGTGAGGCCCACAGCTGCTGCCTGGGAGATACTGCTCTGGGTCTGTCTTTGGGCTGACAAGAGCAGCTCCTACGTCCTGGCAGGATTGTCACCTACAGCTGGCACACAGCAGTGATGCAGGTAGGTCCCCCTCACAGCCATTGCCTGGCACAGAGGCCATGCCACAGAGTGTGGAGCCGGGAAACTGCTGCCATGCCAGGACAGGCGCTGCTCCCCAGCAGGACACACCTCTCTAAGGAGGGGCTGGGCAGGACAAGCACAGGCAGGCTCAGATATGGTCGCTGCCCATAGGTCCGGGCACAGAGTGTGCTGGGAGGGAATGCTTCCCATGCCCCCATTCCTGGGCCACCGAGCTATGCCCTCGCATGCTCACTGGCTTCAGACATGAGGGTGTGACTGCAACAGAGCTGGGCCTGCTGACAGCTGAGTGAATCCCACCTGTGGGGTGTGACAGGCACCGGGGATGCACCACAGGAAAGCTGGGCCAGCTGGGGTCCTCTTCTTGTCTGGGCAGTGCAGCTCCTGCTGTGCCCAGTGGGTGATACTGGCTCCAGGCTGCTGTTGGTTTCTAGTTTATCAAGTCATCGATGAGAAGTGCATGTGAGAGAGAGCGTATAGGATTGCTTTGTGTGCAACCTGCTAAATCTGAAAGCAAGTGGGTGAGTTGTCAGTGCCTCTGGGAAGAATCTTCACTTCTCTGCAGCTTCAAAATATGGCAGCAACCACCCTGTGTTTGGAATGAAGGTTGCTGACTTGTGCCCACACAGCCAGTATTTGGTTTAGTGAGTTGCCTAGGTGCCAGAGTTCCTTGGCAGACACTGGACTGGTAACCACGGCCCAGAAGTGAGGAGGAGCTGCAGAGGGTGAAGCTTTGCTAGCACTTCTTGAGGAGAGTAGGAGCTGAGTGACTGGGACTGATGCAGGCCTGCAACAAGCTTAAGTGTGTTGTGCAGGTGTTGAGGGGCTAGCAAAGTGTCATACAGGTCAAGGCAGGAACTAATCTACAGAGGAAAAGTCAGAGACTGGGCTCACAATGGCAGAAAAGACACTAGGAGAAGCTTCCATTTGAGTTTACTGAGTATTTATGAAGCATTAGTGCAGTTTGATAGAAGATACATTATCATAAAATTCAGTAGGAAACTTGAGGTGGAAAAGCAAGATGGACTCTAGTGTCCTCAGAGAGATGAGAGGGTGTCAGCTCACCTGTCACATCATCTCTTGGCAGTAGTATGAACAAGGAACAGCTACCACATCTCATAGCAGTTGGGAACCACTGATGATCTTTATACGTCTAGTTTGAATATAGCCAATACAGCTAGTGAGAGGGATTGTAGTACCCACTGAATGTAGTAAATAATATTTCCACAAGTAGCTTTGCTATGTCCACAGTATCTTACAGTAGGAAATCAGATATCAATAGCAGCTTCTTTTCCACTGTAACAGGCTGCCCGGGGAGGTTGTGGAGTCTTCTTCTCTGGAGATATTCAAGACCTGTCTGGACGCCTACCCATGCAACCTGCTGTAGGGAGCCTGCTTTGCAGGGGGTTGGACTCAATCATCTCTAGAGTTCCCTTTCAACCCCTACAATTCTGTGATTCTTTGGTTCTTTTATGCACTGAATATTACTGATTGCCATGCAGCAGTGCTTTTAACAGTAGTGTGCTTTGGCTCAAAGATGATACAGAAACATTAGTTGTTGAGTACAGAACAATAATGTTTTTTTTCAGTCACTTTCCCAGACATGGAAGTAACCATGGAGCTGCAAACACATCTCTTCATGGAGGGACACATTCTAACTGTGCAGGCTTGAGGGTAGTTCCAAGGGTGAAAACTTGGGACCGTTGTCTTAGAGGAAGAGATCCCTTACTTTACTGCAAGATCTCCTTCCTTAAAGGGCAGGAAACATAGAAATGTTTGTGGGTAAGAATCTCTGGAAGCCTCCAGACTGACCTTCTGTTTGACGCAGATGAATTCCCAGAAGTGTATCATTCTGTACAGAAAGGTCTTATTTAGCTAAAAATCAAAAACTTTCCAGAACAGAGATTTCTTTTTCTTTTCTTTTTCTTTCTTCTTTTTCTTCCTTTCTTTCTTCCCTCCTTCCTTTCTTTCCTTTCTTTCTTTTTTTGCTGGATGGGTTGCTGCCGAACTGCACTTTCCTCCTTGTGGAAACTTTCTTCCCAATATCTGACTAACCCAGCACTACGCACTTATATATCATCTACTCCTACTTAGTACAGATCTCAGTTTTATAGCTGCCATTACAGATAGTTGTAGACTGCCATTAGATCATCCCTTCACCTCTTCATCAGACTAAATAAACCCAGCTAGAGGTTTGTTAGCCCACGTAATTTGCTTTAGGTCAGTCATCATGTTGGCATCCCTCCACTGGATTCCTTCCACGTTTCCACACCCCTCTTGAACTGTAGAACTCAAAATGCAATACTGTATTCCAGATTTGGATGCACCAGCCCCAAATTCAGGGGGGAGGGAATACCTTCCTTCATTCTGTTCCACGCTCTGTTCCTAACGTATCCCAGTATGTAATTTGCTTTCTTCACAGTGAGAAAATACTGCCAGCTTGTATTCAAACCAGCATGCTCCAGTGCCCCCACACCCATCCCAGTAGTGCTAACCTCCCGAGTCACTAGGAGTTATACTGCTCCAGATGGAAAACTCTGCACTTCACCTTACTGAGCTTCTGTTGGTCCGACTCTCAGGTTTATCAAGGTCCCACTGGGTTGAATCTCTTCCATGTGTGGTGTTCATTCATTCCCCCCCCCCCGCCCTGGTTATATTATCTGGGAGTATTCTGTGTCATGACTTAGGGTGTTAATGAAGACTTTGAAAGATAAGGGCCCCAGCGTGAACTTCAGAGGAACTGTTCTCCTTAACAGCCTTCAGCCAGCTACTGATTAGCTGCTGATTGCTACTCCTTGAATAGTCTAGACAGTCTTCAAATCTCACAGTAGGTGAAGTTTGAAAGAGGACAGGTAAGTACACATCCAGCACACACTTTCTCAGCTTCCAAATAAGACATCTGCAAAATACACAAAAAAAATCCTTACTAGCTTACACAGAACCTAAAATTCTAACTCTCCTCATCCCCATGCTTATTTCAGCTGAAGTAGTTTACAGTTCATAAGATGAACGGCACCAAGATAAAAACACATGATGGGGAAGTTCCTAGTGGGACACAAACCAGCAGTCTTGAGATGCCTCCATCTTCCCACTCCACCTGTGCTACCTCGCTAAGACATGACCTTTCATTCCCAGTCTCTCATACAGTCACAGAATGTGGGGGAGGGGAAGCTATATCATCAGGGCTGGCGGAGAGTAAGGCAGCTGCCTGATCTCCATCTCAGGGGGGATCTATTTTCAGCATGACTGAATCCCCTCTCCTCCATGGGAATGTCAGCACTGCTTTGCTCACATCACGCTGCTGTGCAGGACAGTCTGTATGCAGGGAGCACGTTCTGCCTCTTCTGTTTTGATTGTGCTGTGCCTTGCTTCCAGTGCCAGGGGACTGCAGCCCTGCAGAGATGGAAAAAGGAATGGAAGAAAGTTAGTAGAGCAGGATCCATTTCTTTTTTTTTTTTTTTTTTTTTTTTTGCATGAAGGTACTGCTTACTCTTCCAGTGGGTCTTTCTCTTCCCAGGGACAGGTATCTTTGTGGCAGCTCAAAAACTTTTTATAGTAAGGCTATGATACTCTAGTAATTAAACGTGTCCAGGAAGTTAGGCCAACTGGCATAGTACTACTTATGCTTATTGGAGTAAACTGTATCTGTATCAAGAATGGCGAGGCTGGATGCAGGCTGTGCATTGGTAATGGTCCCAGAAAATGCCAGACGTCCAGTTATGCTTTTGAATCTACTTAGTAGAGTGGCAGCTGGCACAGGTCAAAATCTTGACAGGGAATATGCTAATATTTTATCTGTATAAATGATTGCCTTCCTGTACCCGAAAATGTTTCTTGGCATAGTGCAGGGCACTAAGAAAACATGAACCATATTTTTCTCCAGTGTAATTCTCCAAGGTCTGGACATACAGAACACAAGAATTAAAATTGGGTACTTTGTTTTCTAGAATCTTTTTGTAAGAAACTTATAGGTCTGCATGTCAGGAAATATAAATTATTGTTGGTGGGAGGAAGTTCTGCTTTGTGAATGAAAAAAAAATGCTGCAGCCAAATATGAGCAGCTCAAAATCCTTTCGAGGACAATCCTGTGAGCAATCAAGTGACTGAACCTGAGTCTTCAGAATTTTTTCTTCTAACAGAAGGACAGCCCATAACAGGCTGTCTGCAAACTTTCTTTGATTTTACCATGAAAAACTCAATTAAAGATATGCTATCTGTATTGATGTTCATGTTCAGTGTTTTTCCATGATGTTCAACTCTATCTTTGACCTCTAGAATCTTAGTCCAACTGACTTTTCCCTAGCCACTTTGCCTTGAAAACCTGAATCTAATATATAGTATATTTTCCTTGCTGTAAGGGCATATAGAAGGAGAGTGTTTGTTCTTTTAAGGGTAACTGGTGAAGGAGCTTATCCAGTGCAATGAAGGAGAATAAGAAGCGGGGGCCATGATGGGAGCCGAACCTGGCCAGTGACACTTATTGAGGGCATGTGAGAATGTGGGAATGGTTACTCCAGCAGTGATATCTGACTGAGGACTTCTCAGTTAGGAGTCAATGATGACAAATAAACTTGGTCATTTATACAAATTAATAAGGAAAGAGACAGAATGTGGTAATGTTGATACAAGCAATGTTGTCTAAGTAAGAATTTCTGAATGGGGATGATGAGAAGTAGGGAGAACAATAAGCAAAAATACTGAGAAATGTATCTGACAAAACAGAAATGGATATAATGACATTGAACAAACTTCTCAGTCATACTAGTTGATGAACTTTTCTCAACTCTGTGTGTACTTGCGTTAGTGATCTTCTGCCTCTGCTATCTAGAATGGGACTCAGCTGTTCATGTACATGTTTTGCGTCAGTTCTGTGTGTATGTGCTGTTGAAGGCAGACCTTGGCTGGAGCAGCCTGTGACCAGTCATGTCACTGTCCTGTCTGTCTGTGTGTCTCTGAGATGCATGCTCAGCTTTACTTCTGGCTCAATCTGCAAAGGGAAAAGCAGCAGCCATGTCCCCCAGCATGGGCAGAGACCCTCTGTCCCCCGGTGCTGGGCTGAGCCAGTACAGCTGGGCATTAGCAGTCCTGGGTTAGAAGACCTAGAGGAGGTGGCTGCACACTTTACATCACTTAACGCTTGCTAGCAATGATTGAGATTGGTTACTGAAATCTTCAGCCAGTGACCAAGTGCAGATAAGCAAATAATAATAATAATAATAAAAAATCAGTGAAATATTTCTGTTTGTGGTTGAACAATGAAGAAAGCAGAAAATTTCACTGGCTTTTTGTCAAGGATTACCTAAGAATGCTTCAGGCTGTTGTTTTCAGATGTTTTAATTCATTTTTTTCCAGCTGAATTACTGTTCAATATTTCTTGCCTGTGTTTCTATTTTCTTTGTGTCACCTGTGTTCTCCCAATTAAAAAAATAATAATCGTACTGATTAAATCTCTGCTAAATAGATTCTTGCTATGGACAGTAAATGCATAAATCCAGTCTTGGAACTCTTATGCAAAACTATGCTAATGTTATGGGTTGCAAGTTCTGGCAAACTTCTGACATATATCCAAGTTGATCATGAAATCCTGCTGTTCTGGTATGATTTTACCAATGAACTATTAACTAAGACCTATAAATAAACTACATTTTCATCTGGATTTCAGATCTTTACAATTTTGTTGTACTTAGAAGTGAAATTTTTACATTATTTTTCAATTTTCTATAGTCCTTTCTTTCAATCAAAAAGGTGTTTGTTTTACTGCTGCCTACTAAAATCTGAAGTAAAGAATTTTCTCTGTTCATAACAGGGGAGAACTGTTTACTGTTTATATTAGGACAAGAGCCTGAGAGTACAATGCTTCATGCAGCTGCAGCAAGATGGCCTCATCCACAGGCTCCCCTTTATCAGGCAGCCTGTAGTAGATCGTGGCCACCAGATGTCCTTTATCAGTCTGGTCCTTAATTTTTATCCACAAGCTCTCAGTCTGTTTGTAGCTGTTTCTCAGAGGCAGTTCTTTGCAACCTATACATTTCTTAACATAAAGGGCAACATCCCCACACCTCTTTCCCTGTCTACCTCTTCTGAAAAGCTTGTAGCCTTTAACTGCAGTGTTCTAGTTGTGAGATTTGTCCCACCATGTTTCCATGATAGCTATTCAGTAGTAGTTTTCTAATTGCATCATGGTTTCCTACTCCTCCTACTTGTTTCCCATGCTGAGTGCACTGGTACAGAGGCACTTCAACTGGATTGTCAGCTGCACTACCTTTTTGAGGAGCGCTCCCTAATTCCTTTGGGGTAACTTAGAGGCATTTCCCCTGGCCCTTCTCTGTCATTCAGAAGTACATTCCCTTCCACCTGTTGAATCTAGTTTAAAGCTCTGCAAGCCTAGCCAGCTTACAGCCCAGAACATTCTTACCCCACCTGGTCAGTTGTATCTCATCCAGTGTCAGCATGCACGATTTCTCAAAGATACATCCAAGATCACTGAACTCAAAACCCTGAGCATGGTACCATCACACAGCCAATCATTCACCTAATCCATTTGTCTCTTTCCTGGGTCCCAGTCTCCAATTGGGAGGGTAGAGGATTATGCTACTTGCACTCCTGATCCCTCCAACACCTTTCCAAGGGACAGATTGATATTTCAGGGTCTCCTCACTGTCGACTTTTTAAACTCTAATGAAAGAGTAGGAATTTCTATTGGACCTCTGGCTTTACCAGGCTTCGTAGCCTCTTTGTGATATTGGGAATGCAGGCCCCCATAAGACAGCAAACCTCTCTCGAGAGAGATTGTCCAGTCAGCAAATGAGTGCTGCAGTGTCTCTCAGTAAGAAATCTCCAATTACTAACACTCATCCCACTTTTTGTTGGCACTGGTTCTAGTACAGGTGGTTAGTTGGACCAACTTTGTGAGGCTGTCCTTTCCTGGGTCTTGATCACTCACAGATTCTCCTTATACCAGCCCCACAGTATCATATCTGTTGCGTAGAAGCACTTTGGGAGGAATGGGAAGACCTGTCCCTCTGCTCTCAGCACAGAGAAGGGTACAGTCTCCCTGGTCTTGTGAGTAAGCCAAGTCCATCAGCTCAGGGTTAGAAGCCAGCTTACTTTCCCTTTGCAAAGACTTAAGGCGGGGCTGTTGCTCAGCCCATGTCACTGCACCATACCATGCATCAATCTCTCACTCAGATTTCTGGATACTACACTGCCTGGTGAGTTCCTCTCACAACACAGCAACTTTCCTAAAAAGACCATCCAGCTGGATATACCTGCACCCACAACACCCACCTCTGCCTTCGGGTCCCAAGGGGCCTAGCAGATTTTGGAATTCCTTTCAACTTAGTGTGCAGGCAGCTACTTCAATACTCAGAAGATCTGTTTCTGTGCAGACATCTGCCTGGGGAGACAGCAGCCCCTCTGGGTTTCAGCCTCAGCACAGCAGTGGCAGCAAACAGACAGCATTTCTATCAGAAACTGCTTGTACAGAAGAGAGTTGAGAGGGACAAGGAAAACAGTTCAGTTATATGCCTCCCTGGGAATAGTGGCAAATAGCAGGGGACATTAATATCAAAGAGAGGACACAAGAAGGAATTAGTTTCTCCAGCCATCCCCTGCTGTGCTTACACTAAGTCCTGGCAGTAGTGGAAATCAGCTACTTCTTTTCTCAGCTGTTGCCTCAAACTGAAAAGAGCTGCTAGAGTCTCCTTCAAGGTCACATTGAGGAGGTGGGTCAGTCCCTCAACAGACTATATAGTTTCTGGAAAAGACAGTGCAATGGTTTATTCTGTGAGAAGCCTTCATATTTTAGATAACCTCAGTCTGGTAGGTATTTTCCTAAACATTCCTGGCACAGCACAGGTAATCATGTTCTTCTATCTGCAGACTGAAATCAATTGAGTTTGGCACATACATGTCATCACATTTAAGTTTTGACGACTGCACCTAAATCCAATTCATTCTAAGTGTAGAAGTTTTGTGTGGCCCTGTGAACTAACTTCAAGTCCATTGTCATTTAATTCTTTAACTATTTGTGTTTTCTTTGGACAGTATGATACAACCACAGTGGGGAAAACTGTTTATAGTTTTCATCTGTTGATACAATTCAGTAAAAGTATAGTTCTGTAAAGCAGACTTTTAAGTAATGATGTATACTGGAAAAATTGCAGGGAATTTAAGAGAATTTGAAAAGACAGAAAGAGAGCTATAATTCTATTGGTAACAACAAAGATTGTCACCTGAGTTTAGGACTGTGAAATACATTGACAAATAACACATTGCTCACGTACGAAAAAGATATGAAGCAATATAACAGTTAAGATCTGACTAACTACATACATACAGATACTTTCTGCTATACAGCTGTGCAAGTATAGTTATACCCTGCTGGTAACAGTGACCAGTTGCCTTTGAACTTTATTTAAAATTCTTGATGATCATCTGACTACTGAGAGGATACTGGGAACAAGGAGCAGTCAGGTAGGATTTCTTCTTTCCTCTAGCCTGATTCACATATATAAAGCTACCCTGGGGTTGGGACCAATTTCTGGACAGTCTTTTGTTCCTAAGCTGGCTTTTCTGAACAGAGTTGATACTACATCAACGCTTATCATCCTAAAAGCACTTATTGCCAACACTTGGGATCATCTAGACTTGGTAGCACTTCCTTTTCAAACTAGACCTTCCTTTGACTTTGCATTTAGAGCTGCTTGGCCATGTGCCGCACTCCTGCCTATTACATATCTGGATCCACAACTTCGGCAACTCAACAGAAACTCAAAACCCAGAAGAACTCTACTGAGAAGACTGCCCTTGTCGCTGGCAACTGGAAATTAAAGACTTCCAGTCCCCAAAGTCAGGCATCTAGGACACAGCTGCTCTCCATGTACCCCCTGGAGACACAGGCATATCCTGACAGCACTGCAGGCCTGCTACCTAATGCTGAGAGCAGGGCCTCACATGAAAGCAGCTGCACCTACTTAGTGTTTCACCTGCAGCTGCCAAGGGATGCTGCCTTGACAGGGCAGATGCTACAGCTTCCAAGGAAGTGGGAGATCAGAGATTTCTCCTCCATCTGGGAGGAGCAAATCCCCAGCTCTCCCATCCCGGGACAGGCCTCAGCCATCTCTGCTCCTCCCAGGCCTTGCTCTTTGTTCATGGTCTTCTGAACCATGTCCTCAGAGCTGCCAAGGCCCTCTTGTCCCCTCCTTGGCCAGACCTATAACCACTGGGATGCAGGGCATCACGTGGCACTCAGCATCCTGATTTGGATGGTTTTGGGCTCCACGTTGAGTCCCAGACACCCAGAATTTGGGTGCTGCACTGCCAGAGTCCTCCTCAGGAAATATCTTCATGCACAGTTCCTGATTATTTTACCTTTTGCTTGTATTTACTGATGTCTTTCAATAACCAAAATGCCAATGACCAGGAGAAGGATGTGTTTAGATCTGACAGGATTTAGAGCAGCTCTGGTGACAGTGACCTTTTCCTAAAACTACATGAGTCGCTCTCCATGACTTCCAGCATGTCTCCCTGGACCCAGTACCAGGATTGCCTACAACATCTAATGCTCAGATACAGATAAGACTGTATTGATAATTATTCCTGCTGTATGAATGTGTAGAAGGTATTTGTGATGGGCATTCTGGATTGAGGATATACCAGAGTGCTGATCACTCTGGGAGGATATGGTATGGAGGGTATGCTGCGTGTGATTGTGTATACAGCTGTGGCTGGGTGGAATTGTGGGTGGGGCAGTACTGGAAGTGGCTCTGCTGATTGCTGGCTAGCAAATGTTGACAGTGTGAACGTGCATATAGGAAACAAGGTTTATCTAAGACTGTGTGTTTATGTGATGGGAAGTGGAAAGAAATATTGTCCACTGATGGAAAAACTGAGGACTGCAAGTCTCTTTGCCTAGGTTGCTTTCTGGACATGTTGATTTATCTCTGGGACAGCAGAATGGCTCTGGAATTCTGCAGAAAGAGAAATTTTTGCAAGAATGAAAAAAAAACATTGGTTTGCACATTGAATCTGTTTATGTCTCTAACCACTCCCTGTTTAAAAGGTTTATGAACATTCAAATAGCATAGATTTCTACCAGTTGAAATATTAGCATATTTCTCAGCTGTTTCAGCTTTTTCAGCTATTTTTCTATTTATGCTACAGTATGATAGGACAGACATGGAAAAAAGACATGAAAAAACCAAACTATTTTCCTGAATTGCCAGTCTGGGAGCACTTTGATGAATTAAAACATCATCATGCAAGAGGTGCATCTCAGCTGCACTGACCTACATATCAGAAATCACAAAACAGCTTATGAACTACCCTAACATTATCTCATTCACAGGCTTATAAGAGTATTTATTGAAGAATCTCCCACTTCTTTGCAATTTTAAGTGCAATTATTGATACATCTGTGCACGAATCTATGCATGCTATTATTCCATTGTCAGAGGTGACCTCACATCTCAAGACTTTATTTCAGCTGGACTCCAGCTTCCTGCTAGTGTGACCAACTCTGTCTCCGGCAGTCACATCACCATGTCCTCTGGTGCTCTGGCACTAGTACTATCAGCTTGAAGGATGCACATTACTTATCTACTTTCGGGTTTTTACCAACGCAACCACCAGATGTTTTTAGCAGTACTTATTTTCTTTTTAATGGCTTGTTTAATGTATTGATCTAAGGTATTTCTTATAAATTTCACACCATGACATAGAGAAGATAAATGTTGTCATCCCCATTGTACAGCTGGGGTAGCTGCAGCACACACATACCAAGCAATCCGCCCTGGGTCATACAGTGAGTCGGTGGGAAAGCCAGCAATAGAATCCATAAGTCCTGCATCCAAGTTCTCTAAGTGCCTTGACTAGTCCAGATTCCCTCCTTAACACCCTTGTCAAATTGTTTATAGGAGATGTATTCATATAGTCCGTAAGACATCAAAATTTTCTAATTATATCTAGTCATGTCAAATGACAATTATGCCCTTAGTTCAGTTTGCCAGACAATGCTTTGCCAAAGAAGGCTTGCCAAAAATTTTTTGACCGAAGAAAGAGTAGGCATCTGTAGCATCTGCAGATGGGATCGTATAAAATGTCCCTGCAGCAAGACTGCCCCGTCTCCACAGAAAGCTTCAAGGTAAGTGTATGGGGTCTGCAGCCGTGCAGGAGTCTTTGTATGTTACAGCATTCCTCTGCCTCCAGTGCTCATTTCCAGGAGGAGACTCAATTCCTCAGCTTTCAAGACACCTGCACATTTTCACTCTGGAATTCTGTGCAGCAACAAGTAGGGACTTGCCATTTCTGTTTTGCAGCACTGACCAGCTGCCAGGCTGCAAGCCACCCATCTGGTGTCACGAGAGGTAAGAACCTGATTTATTAATGATTTTGGGTGGGATTTCTGTATGGATGAGCAAACAATCATCTTTTTCACCCTGTACTCAGAGCCAGTGTGATTACAATAGGCAGGTGGTGGGGTGCTCATGGCTGGTAAGGTTTTCAAATGGTTGTGTTTGTATCTTCCTGCCTCTGATGGCAGACCAGAAAATTCCCTTTGGCATACTCTTCATTTCTGCTTAACTGACCAAACAGGGAGTGAAGAGTGCTGGCTTCACATCATGGCAGCAGTAGACCCGGAGAAAGATGAACAAAGGAGGAAAAAGTGCAAAATTGTACATTCTTCCTCAGAATGTGTTAATAAATCATCTGAGAATACAGACCATCTAACCATCTTTGTAAAATGCCAGAGCTCTCTTAGATATCCATTTACTTAATCCAGACCAAAAACAAAACAAAACCTTCTTAGCTGATGAACAGAGGGAAAAAAATTCACTAATGTATCTAGAGGATTTTCAAGTGCAGCTGGAGAAATCTAGCTATCCACATGTTCAGCAAAGCATCTAAAGAAGCACTCTTACTTTAATAAAGTTTTGAGAACTCACCTGTTCTTGGTTTTTTTCTGTAAGTATTTATTTGTGAGCTTCATGCAGCCATGGCAATTCCAATTTCAGTGCTTGAATTTTGTTTCACACAAGTCAGACCTTTGAAGATGAGATTATTTAAATATTGTACTCATGAATGACAAATGTATAAACAAATTAAATTACAGCAGAGTATCAAAAGTTCACAAATTCTGCCCTTTTCTTTCTGTTGGCAACTTCTGTAACAACATTAATTTCCACTGCCTTCCTGTTACAATTATAGTTAATAAGTAAATGCCCCATAGGTTCAATGTTTTTCAAGATTGTAGGTCCTTTATACTACATATTTTTAGAAATGTTTCTCCATCTTTAAACAAAATGTTCCACCTTTATTTCAACCACTAGTAATGATGTCTTAAAATAAAACTTGCTCAGCAGCTTCACTCATCTTACAGACGTGGTATTCTTAAAGGCCCAAGCCTACAATAGTGAAAGATGATCAAATGTTGCTCTCCTAGAAGTCTGAACACCTAGACTACATCAGTTATGACCTCTTGTTTCCTAAGTCAACCTAAATCAATCAAATCTTCCATTAGGACGTTAGAAGTTCCATAAAGTACAGGTTGAAGAAAAATGAAGTCCCAGTGAGTCTCCCAGTCTTATAGAATATATGTAAATGATCGGTGCCATATTACTTCTCCCTGTTAGAGTATTCTGCTGAGGTGTCTTCAGTGAAGAGCAGGCATGACTTCTTCAGATGCTGAGATGGCTGTCTTTGGGGAGGCAGCTCCCTACCTCCGAAAGTCAGAGAAGGAAAGAATCGAGGCCCAGAACAAACCTTTTGATGCCAAGTCATCTGTCTTTGTGGCCCATCCAAAAGAATCCTTTGTGAAAGGGACAATCCAAAGCAGGGAAACAGGGAAGGTCACCGTCAAGACTGAAGGGGGAGAGGTGAGTGAAAAGAAAGACTGAGGACACCATTTGATTCCTACTCTGGGCTCTGAGCTGACATGAAGGGATTTGTCTTTTCTTTGGCAGACTCTAACCGTGAAAGAAGATCAAATCTTCTCCATGAACCCTCCCAAGTATGATAAAATTGAGGACATGGCCATGATGACCCACCTCCACGAGCCCGCTGTGCTGTACAACCTCAAAGAGCGTTATGCAGCCTGGATGATCTACGTAAGTACCAGCAGCTCTCTTCCTTGGGTAGCACAGCTGGGGAGGACTGCTGTTCCAGGCTGAGTGGAAGCCAACGTGCTGTGTCCCTTCCTCGCAGACCTACTCAGGCCTCTTCTGTGTCACTGTCAACCCCTACAAGTGGCTGCCGGTGTACAACCCGGAGGTGGTGTTGGCCTACCGAGGCAAAAAGCGCCAGGAGGCCCCTCCACACATCTTCTCCATCTCTGACAACGCCTATCAGTTCATGCTGACTGGTGAGTGACTCCATCTATCTTAGAGTGATTGCTCCACAAAATTCTTAGAAAGGAGAATTCTCTTGAATATGTGACAGCAATGTGCCCTTTCCAAAAGGAAGGAAGGCTAGAAGTAAAATGGATTCCATAAAGCAAAGCGCTATCAGCAGATTGAAGGAGGCGATGTTTCCCCTTTACTCAGCACTGACGTGCCACACTTGGAGAACTGTGAGCAGTTCTCGGCTCCCCAGTATGAGAGAGACATGGAAATGTTGGAATGAGTCCAGTGAAAAGCCCACTTTGCTGATGAAGGGACTGGAACATATCCCCTATGTGGAAAGGCTGAGAGAGCCGGGATTTTCAGCCTGAAGAAGAGAAGGCTTAAGGGAGATCTTTTCAATGGATATAAAAACCTGAAGGGAGGATGCAAAGAGAACAGAGCCAGACACTTACCAGTGGTGCCCAGGGAGAAGACATGAGGCACAAACTGAAACACTTGTGTTATTCTCTCATCATTAGGAAACGCTTCTTTACTGTCCAAGTGATTGAGGACTGGAATAGATTTCCCAGAGACAGGAGGTTGTAGAGTATTGAATATTTCCAACATTGGAGATATTCAAAAGCTGCCTGAACACCACCTGTTCTAGGAGCCCCTGCTTGGGCAAGGTGGTTGATGATAACCCTTCTAACCTTGTTCTGTGGTTTTCTGAAAGTCTGTAGCAGAAGTTTGAATTTTTCACAGCATTCACTGTTCTGGTCCACACAGTTCCAAATTCTTCTATCCTCACAGCATTGTTTCTCCTATTTGAAATGAAATACAACACTGCAATGTGCGGTTTTGTTTGTTTTTTTTTTTAAGCCCAACTGAAGCATATAGTCAAAAACAGAAAAGGAAGAATTAATAGGAAAAATGAATTCAGAGGAAGAATTTTTTCCTTTTCTGCCTCCGCAATTTGTGTTGTTGTTGTTGTTTTTTTTAATTTAAATGAATTTAAACTAATCCAGATATGAATTTCTCATTGGTTTGTCTTTGCACTTTAGATGTCATGCTTGACCTTAGTGATCTTAAATTTTAATTCACTTAAACTTACCTGTGTTCCATTCCTTCTTATTCATTGGGTTTTATGTCCTCTATGTCTGTCTCTTTCTCAGACCGTGAGAATCAGTCGATCCTGATCACGTAAGTACGCTCCCTGCTTGGGTCCCCACTGGGCTGCCCTGTGCCAGGGGACCTGCTGCCTGACCTCACGCTCTCTGCTTCTCTGTTTGGTACAACAGCGGAGAATCTGGTGCAGGGAAGACTGTGAACACGAAACGTGTCATCCAGTACTTTGCAACAATTGCAGCTAGTGGGGAGAAGAAGAAGGAGGAGCAGCCTGGCAAAATGCAGGTAAGCCAGGAAAAATAGACAGAACACTTGATCTATAATTGCCCTTGCAACTAAACAATATTAATGAATAATTATTGTTCTGTAGGGAACGCTTGAGGATCAAATCATCAGTGCCAACCCATTGCTGGAGGCCTTTGGAAATGCCAAGACTGTGAGGAATGACAACTCTTCACGCTTTGTAAGTTTTGTTTAAGCTAATGTTTTCTGAATTATAATAAACAGGAATTTATGGCAGTCATCCTTTCCTGTTGTTCAGCCATGGGTTTTACAAGTGTAAAACTGAATTTTCTTAGCATGATTTTAATACTTACCCTGAAGTTAGTTATTGAGATTTTGAAATCAGTGCTTCTACGAAAAACAAATTATTTGTATTGCATTGGAGTACATATTAAATTAGCAGATCACATGCTCTTTCTCCTGCACTGTGTTTTTAAACAATATTCTTTAACCTTTCCTCATATTTCTGTTCAGTTACTACAAGATGCACAAACAGAAAAAGAAGAGGGAGGGAAGGAAGGAGGGAAGGAGGGAAAGAAGGAAGGAAGGAGGGAAGGAAGCTAGGAAGGAAGGAAACTTCTACCTGAATATTTCTTTGCTTCATATCAAATTGATTTAATCACAGTTTAAATCACTTATTTGATACCAAGACAGATTTACACAGCTATACTAGTTAAATGGATATTCCCATATCATTCAGATGGCTGTTGTCTGAAGGCAAGATAGAATTAGAAGTGTTTGGGATAAGATATGAATGGGCTAATGAAATCCACTCATTCCTTTCCATCTGTATGTTCAGCATATGTTAAATATACAGCTGTGTCTCTGTTGGTTATTTTCATGGGCAAAAATTTAAAAATTTTATCTTAGTGGTGAAAATATATGTGACTCATAAGAAAATGTCTCTAATAAGAAATCTTGCACCCGGTAAAGAGCAAAACTCACCATTTCAGATGCATTTTTATGACATAAATTTTAAGACAATTTTTATCCATTCAAAGGGGAAATTCATCAGAATTCACTTTGGTGCCACAGGAAAACTAGCTTCTGCAGATATTGAAACATGTAAGACACTTTCCTCAACTATTCACAATCCATACACTCACTCATCAGTATCCATCTATCCTTTTTACCCCAACATCTAAACACCTTTCCCTCTTCATGCCTTCTCCCTACTTTCTCTTTTGCTGTTTCTTCATCTTTCTAAGTTTTCTGTTTTCCCTTCAGATCTACTGGAGAAATCTAGAGTCACTTTTCAGCTGAAGGCAGAAAGAAGCTACCACATATTTTATCAGATTATGTCCAACAAAAAGCCAGAGCTAATTGGTAGGAATGATGACTAACTTGGAGAAAATTGCTGAGCATCAGCTCGTGCTATTACATACTTGTCCGAACTTAACCTGCATGTTCCTCTACTTACTTACAGACATGCTTCTAATTACCACCAATCCATATGACTATCACTTTGTGAGTCAAGGTGAGATCACTGTTCCCAGCATCAATGATCAAGAGGAGCTGATGGCTACAGATGTAAGTGACATTTACAAATGTTTTGTCTATTGTAATCTCTCCCAGCAAAATCTTTTATTTTACATTTTCTGTTATAGAGTGCCATTGACATCCTGGGCTTTACTGCTGATGAAAAGGTGGCTATTTACAAGCTGACAGGAGCTGTCATGCACTATGGCAACCTGAAGTTCAAGCAGAAACAAAGAGAAGAGCAAGCAGAGCCAGATGGCACGGAAGGTACTAGCAAATTCTGTTGCTGACCTATTAGAAATAGAAGCAATAGTAACAGTAATTTGAAAGATAGGACAGAAGAGTGGAAATGTATATAAAAAAAAAATTATCTAGATGGAGCTAGTACCCAATGGAGCTAGTATAAAACTGCCATCCCTTTTTTCAAGGGCTACCTAATCTTTCTTTGACATATGAATTGCGTATGTGCCAATAAATTCTGTCATGGGCTTTCACTGTTTTAGATAGCACAGTCTAATGTGCTCATATTGGATACCCACTGACAAGAAAATGTTTTAGTAGAATATATTTCTAGTTGCTTTTTTCAATAAAGTAGATGCACTAAATTCACTGTTCGTAAAGCACATAATAGGGATTTTCTTCCCAGGAATAAAGGGTACTCTAATTTCTTTCTTCTCATATGGACTTTCATACTTGAAGCTATCCTTGCATATATATGGAATTCTTTGAACAGCAGACTAAGTGAAGCATAGGTACGTACACTGGGCTAGGGAAGAAGTGACTTAGATCTTCTGTTTCTCAGCTGATTACTTAATGACTTGAATATTATATAGTATAGACATGACTTAAATAAATTGAGCCCTGAATACTTCTTCCAAAGAATGTTTTGAGACAGTCAGCTTCAGGACTAAATATTGAGGTTTTGATCCTGAATGAATGAATGCACCTGCCTTTTCACTAAAGCTGTAACAACCGGAGTCAAAAAAGGGGCAACTAATTTTTACCAGTAATTTTGGAATGCATTCCCTTTCAAGGCTATTTTTGCTGCCAAAGAAATCTGCAGGGAGCCCAAGTACCTAAGTATATGTTTTGGATTACAGTCAGGCAGCCATCCTCATAACACTTTGGTGGTTTTGTTCCAGTCTTATAGATACCAATTAGCTCTGGGTAGAAGGGAAAACTTCAGTTTTCAGTGTGAATTTTTAGTAAAGAATTTGTTTCTAGATGCTTTGGGAAGATTTGCAAAACCACATTTAAGTGAAGAAAATACCATTTAAGTGTCCTACTCTGAATGATGTTCGAAGCAAAGGTGAATTTTCGTTCAGTGACTGCCATACATCCTCTGAGTTACAACAAGTCGAAGTTGATCACAAGGACATTTGATGGCAGTAGCTTCAGAATGGGTTTATCACTGAATATGCTGCATATTTTATTAGTCTCAATTTTTCTGTCTCCTTCTCCTGCTGTTTAGTTGCTGACAAGGCTGCCTACCTGATGGGTCTGAACTCAGCAGACCTGCTCAAGGCCCTGTGCTATCCCCGTGTCAAGGTTGGGAATGAGTATGTGACCAAGGGTCAAACTGTGCAGCAGGTAAGAAACAGCTGATGTCTGGGAACCTCTGGCTTGTGTGACTGGCACATTTTGCTTTATATCTTGATTTTTCTTCTTTGTTTTAGGTGAACAACTCAGTTGGTGCTCTGGCAAAGGCTGTCTATGAGAAGATGTTCTTGTGGATGGTTGTTCGCATCAACCAACAGCTGGATACCAAGCAGCCCAGGCAGTACTTCATTGGTGTCCTGGACATCGCTGGCTTTGAGATCTTTGATGTAAGGAGTACATGCTTGAGGTCTGCTTTTAGAGAGTGAGATTATAATATCCAAGATTTCCAAGCAACAATATTCCAAATATTTTAATCATTTTGCCACTGCCCTTGCCATGAGCTCATTGCCCCCACCAGATCAGGCTGCTCAGGGCCCCATCCATCCTGGCCTTGAACACCTCCAGGAATGGGACATGTACAGCTTCTCTGGAAAACTTGTTCCAGTGCCTCATCACCCTCTGAAATAACAGAATTATGTTGTTTGTATAGAAGTAGCAGTTACAGTTCTATATACTGTAATATTTTAACATTTATCTTTGAGTAATTATAAAAATTACAAAAAAACCCATGCATGGATCCATGCTTATGGATCCAGATCTTAAGATTTGGAAATCCAGTGGCAAAGATCTGATTTAAGATGTGTAAGTTGTTTAAAAGACAAACAAATTACTGTATAAATGGCTGATAAGAGAGATCAAGTAATTAAAACTGAAAGCAGACAGTCATTTTTTTGTCTGAATAAAGAAATGTGGAAGTAATTTATTAATTTTAGGAGATTGATCAGGAATCCTGTTCTCATTATATTGATATTTCTTTGGGGAACTGCGTACTGGTCTTGCTGTGATGCAGTGCTGTTAATGTAATTGTGTTTTAACAAGAGAGGTGATTAAAAGATTCAGAACGATAAAGAAATCACACAGTAATTGTTCATCTTAATAATTGGCATTTTGTTTTGTTTTTGTCACTGGGAAGTTCAACAGTTTGGAGCAGCTGTGCATCAACTTCACCAATGAGAAACTGCAACAGTTTTTCAACCACCACATGTTCGTGCTGGAACAGGAGGAGTACAAGAAGGAAGGCATTGAATGGGAGTTCATTGACTTTGGGATGGATTTGGCTGCTTGCATTGAACTAATTGAAAAGGTAAATTTCTTATTCAAAATGTTCTGCATTTTCAGAAGCTCATTGTTAGAGGTTAGCTATAAAAAAGCCCTCCTTTCTTCCTTGATTAGTTTCACGCATTCAGTTTTAGTTAGTGAACTATCTCTTGACCTCTGCAATTGCTTATTTTTCATTAGAGATATTTCAAGGTTCTTAAATAACTTTGGAAGTCATCCTTGACACACCTCCTCTGCATCCAAGATGTGTCTGCTTACTTTATTAAAGGATATTATTTCAAAAACAAAGCAGCTCCTAAAGTAAAATAAATGAATTTTCTTAACATTATGGAATGAATTTATTTGTGAACAATACATTTTTTTTCTTGATGGCTCATAGTAGAGTACAGTCTGTGCCTGTCCTTTTAGTGCAACAGAATGAAAGATATTTCTATATAGTACTGTACCTAAGTACCTAAAAGGTAGTTGGTTAGAAGTACAAAAATGAATTAAACATAAAACTGAAGCAATTGTGAAAGACATTTTTAAACACAATCATTGTTTTCCTGATTTTTTTAACTTGGCTTTTCACATAAAAAAAATTCCTAAATTATCATTCCAAAATTAGAGTCAAGCAGAAGAACTGCAGATCATGTAAACTCACTTTTTAGAATGAGATTTATGTTATGTAAGTTTCTGGATGTAAGTTTCTTCCTCAGCTTCCTCTTTTACTACATTCATTTTAAGACCAAGTGGTGATCATACTATATTCTATATAACATTCTATTTTATCTGTTGTAATATTTCCAGCCCATGGGCATCTTCTCCATCCTGGAAGAGGAGTGCATGTTCCCCAAGGCAACTGACACCTCTTTCAAGAACAAGCTCTATGACCAGCATCTGGGCAAGTCCA
>NW_018364546.1:82285-83630 GCF_002078875.1 Numida meleagris | reverse complement strand
AAGAGTTTGAGAAGACCAAGGAAGAGCTGGCAAAGTCTGAGGCAAAGAGGAAGGAGCTGGAGGAGAAAATGGTGAAGCTGGTGCAGGAGAAAAATGATCTCCAGCTCCAAGTGCAGGCTGTGAGCGTCATTATTTTATTTTTTTTATTAAGAGAAATCATTCAGTAGGTTCTAAGCCTTCTTCCAGGTTACAAACTAGTCTCTAAACTGCTTTAGTAAATATTTTAAGCGAAATAGCATGTATCTGAAGGCAAAATTCAGGCCACTTCCTTTCCACACTCAGTGTCACTATTAAAAACTGATGTTCCAGCTTAAAAGAAATTCAAATTTCAGTCTTAAAGCCTACAAGTAACATCTTCATGCAGGTTCATGGCAGAAAATGTAATTTTTACTGCTCTGTACTTAGTGGAGCGGGGATAATCATTCAATTGACCTGCACCTTAATTGAGTTATACATATTAATAGCCTGGTGCCATTTGTTATGGTATATCTCCTGAGCTACTGATCTCGGAAGTTGTACCTGTAAATCCCATGATACATCTGGTTTGTGTCCAATGTCATTTGGCCCCCAAATCATTTTTAAACAATGTCTTTGTGCTGAAGTGTCTGTTTCAGATTACTATCAGTGGTAGTTAGTGTCCACTAACTGTAACAGCTGTGTATCAGCCTCTTAATTGGAGTCAGACATCTGGCTGTCATGTTAACACTCATTCACTGATGTTAATTTCAAACACATTTTCAGTATACACAGAGAAAGCCTCTTAGTGTGTATTAGAAAAATTACCAGAAGTTTGAAAATATTTTCTCAGTGATGGATGAACTAAGAGGAAGTATTTACATTTCTCAGTACGTCCATATAACTTTGAAAGTGACAATCATGAAAAATGGTAAATTATGATGAGCCATAAATTACTAGCACATTTGAATGGTCAATATAAAACAAATCCAATAACCTACTGACATACAGGAACTAAACACCGTATCTGGTGATGCAAAAGGTCTGAAAAAATAAAGCTAATTGAAAACTTATTCAACATTTCTAATTTAAATTGTAACTGCACAACATCTGCTTTGCAAAAAGTAATCATACGAGTCTTCCTGATCTATTCCTTGAGAATTAAATAGCCTCACTTCTTCTGTGTTAAAGCCAGAAAATTTCAAAATAAACTATTTTCCCCTCAGGAAGCCGATGCTTTGGCTGATGCTGAGGAAAGATGTGACCAGCTCATCAAAACCAAAATCCAGCTGGAGGCCAAAATTAAGGAGGTGACTGAACGGGCTGAGGATGAAGAGGAAATTAATGCTGAGCTGACAGCCAAGAAGAGGAAACTGGAGGATGAATGCTC
>NW_018364546.1:63756-80435 GCF_002078875.1 Numida meleagris | reverse complement strand
TTTTTTTTTTTTTTTTACTTTACATTTGCCAGGTGAATATTCACGCCAGGCAGAGGAAAAAGATGCTTTGATTTCTCAGCTGTCTAGGGGCAAGCAGGGATTTACCCAACAAATTGAGGAACTGAAGAGACATCTAGAGGAAGAAATAAAGGTATGGAAATACCTTCCTTCTGCAAGGCACATCACCATGACTTGCATGTGTAGAATCCTATCTAAAACAAGAGTGGTTCAGTGTTCTATCCCCAGACACAGCCAGTACAGGGGGGGCAGCAGTTTTACTTGAGGGGGAAGGAACCATAGTGAATTCGATGCTAGAGAATGTCATCTTTTGAGGAGATCCTGACACTGTAAGACAACATCCACACTCATTTGTAGAAATGCTTATAGAACCATCACACTACTGTCCCCAGGCCAATTTTCACTAACATATCGTGATCCTCTAGCACATACTTTTTCACACAGAGGGTGGTGACGCACTGGAACAGGTTGCCCAGGGAGGTTGTGGATGCCCCATCCCTGGAGGCGTTCAAGGCCAGACTGGATGTGGCTCTGGGCAGCCTGGTCTAGTGGTTGGCGACCCTGCACTTAGCAGGGGGGTTGAGACTCGGTGATCTTTGAGGTCCTTTTCAACCCAGGCCATTCTATGATTCTATGATTCTATGATACTTATGAGGGATTCATTGTCTCCCAGCCTTACATTTGTATCATCAGGGTTTACTCATCCTTTCTCCTGGACCAGTACTTCTGTGTATGACAATCCCACTGTCAATACACATCTTAAGATATTCAGGTTACCAATCCCAATGTCCTCACAGGCCAAGAACGCCCTGGCCCACGCCTTACAATCTGCTCGCCATGACTGTGAGTTGCTTCGGGAACAATATGAAGAGGAGCAGGAAGCCAAGGGTGAGCTGCAGCGTGCCCTGTCCAAGGCCAACAGTGAAGTGGCCCAGTGGAGAACCAAATATGAGACAGATGCTATTCAGCGCACAGAGGAGCTGGAGGAGGCCAAGTATGTGGAGAATTAGGATGTGAAATGGCTGGAGAAGTCTGAGATTATCAAAGGAAATTAGAAGTGACTGAGAAGGGGTTAGGACAGGGTTGGGATGAAGGCAGTAACATACTATCTTTGTGGTAGAAGAGACAGAGGAAAAGCATGCTGTGGAAAAGTGCAGACTGGAAGACACACATGCCCTTTAGGATTAGAAAAGCTAACACAGGCTGAATACTCTGTAAGCATTAGGACAAAGCCTAGACAAATCCTTTAGGCTGCACACAACCACGATGCAGAAAAACTGCTATGAATGGCTGGAGGGTCAAAATCCCCGAAGTGATCAAGTGCCCTCTTGTGAATGTAAAACACTGGCTACCTCTTAATCTCTAACCTGCAGCTGTGTTTGCCTCCTCCCAGGAAGAAGCTGGCACAGCGCCTGCAGGATGCAGAGGAACACGTTGAAGCTGTGAATGCCAAATGCGCTTCCCTGGAAAAGACAAAGCAGAGGCTGCAGAATGAGGTGGAGGACCTGATGATTGACGTGGAGCGAGCAAATGCTGCCTGTGCAGCTCTGGACAAGAAGCAGAAGAACTTTGACAAGGTATTCTGGGCTCCAGCCCTATGTTTCCTGGGCAGAACATGATCGCCACATCCATACTCATGCCCTGCTGCTCCTCAGATCTTGGCAGAGTGGAAGCAGAAGTACGAGGAAACGCAGGCTGAGCTGGAGGCCTCCCAGAAGGAGTCTCGCTCCCTCAGCACGGAGCTGTTTAAGATGAAGAATGCCTATGAGGAGTCCCTGGACCACCTGGAAACGCTGAAGCGTGAGAACAAGAACTTGCAGCGTAAGTCGTTCAGCCTCTCCTGCTGGCAGGGCTTTCTCAGAAGCTTGTCTGCCCCCCTCTCCACCTGGGTCTGTGCCTGCAGTGATGAGAGGAGACCTGTTTTGCTGGTGACACAGGGCCTTTCCCTTTATGCTCATTATCTGACCATGCAATTTTTCACTCTTCTCTGCAGAGGAGATTTCTGACCTCACGGAGCAGATTGCAGAGGGAGGAAAGGCGATTCATGAGCTGGAGAAGGTCAAGAAGCAGATTGAGCAGGAGAAGTCTGAAATCCAGGCTGCTCTGGAGGAAGCTGAGGTACATGCTTATAATCACTGATTTAGTGAGTGGAGTCCTGTTTAACAGTGTGAAAAAAAGCTTGCGTTGAGCAATTGTTATTGCTCTGTTCCTACTGGGTCTGAAGGTCTAGCCTCAGTATGCATATCATCCAGAGCGAAATAGTGCCTTTCCTTTTCTTTTCTGGGAGATAATTTGGAAGAAAACTGTAGAAAAAAGGCCTTAAAAAGAATTTTAAAATTCTGTGTTTCTTTGTTATTCAGGCCTCCCTCGAACATGAAGAGGGGAAGATCCTGCGCCTCCAGCTGGAGCTCAACCAGGTCAAGTCTGAGATTGACAGGAAGATAGCAGAGAAAGATGAGGAAATTGACCAGCTGAAGAGAAATCACCTCAGGATTGTGGAGTCCATGCAGAGCACCCTGGATGCTGAGATCAGGAGCAGGAACGAAGCCCTGAGACTGAAGAAGAAGATGGAGGGAGACCTGAATGAAATGGAGATCCAGCTGAGCCATGCCAACCGTGTTGCTGCAGAGGCACAAAAGAACCTGAGAAACACACAAGGAGTGCTGAAGGTATGTTCAGCTAAGTATACGCATGTAGCTATCAGTCTTGCATGGCGTTATACTGACATAATAATTACGTATCTAAACTATTACAGAATAGCCCTGACTACTATTGTCCAATAGTATTCTGCCATGTTATAATATCTCTTTCCTCTTTTACAGGATACCCAGATACACTTGGATGATGCTCTCAGGACACAGGAGGACCTGAAAGAGCAGGTGGCCATGGTGGAGCGCAGAGCAAACCTGTTGCAGGCTGAGATTGAGGAGCTACGGGCAGCCCTGGAGCAGACAGAGCGCTCCAGGAAAGTGGCTGAGCAAGAACTGATGGATGCAAGTGAGCGTGTGCAGCTCCTCCACACTCAGGTTAGATTCTTGGCTGAGAATACCATAAATAAACATAATAATATAAATAAACATAAATAAACATAAATAAACAATAAAAATAAATAAACACAAATAAACATAGATGTGTAAATTATATGTAAGGAGATAGATCTGTTGTTGAAATCTCCTCTTTAGAGTTGAATAGACTTTCTATATTTCTAAAAAGAAAATTACACCTGGAATTTTACTTCTCATTTTTGTCAAGATCATGAGATGCCCTGATTGTCATTATCGCTTTCTCATGTAAACTAGTCAATTTCATTATCTCTTTGAGCAGTCTTTTGTTTTTATTTCCAGATTTTTCATCTGTGTAAGTTCTTAAATCATCCATCCCTTGTAGAAGGAACCTTAATCTAAGTCTCAATTGTTGTATTTATTCAAAGAACTGTATTATAGCTAAGTGAGCAGAATTGCATTCAGGAGTGCTTCCTCCAGTTGTCTATCTGTATATGGTCTGACAACATTAGTCATTTGAAGGAAGATGCTAATAATACATACATAAATTGTAACTTCAAATTTAAGCAATGCAGTTCTCAAATTAAATGCTTTTTTTTGTAACAAAATGCAGAAAATACTTTTGATTTTTAATAGAACACCAGCTTGATCAACACCAAGAAGAAGCTAGAAACAGACATTGCCCAAATTCAGAGTGAAATGGAAGATACCATCCAGGAAGCCCGCAATGCTGAAGAGAAGGCCAAGAAGGCCATCACCGATGTGAGTTGGGGCTCTTTTACTGCTGAGTGCTGAGGCATTCACCCCCCAGAGATCTCTGACTCCAACCTGGCTTTGCCGCTTTGCCTCTCCAGGCGGCCATGATGGCAGAAGAGCTGAAGAAGGAGCAGGACACCAGCGCCCACCTGGAGAGGATGAAGAAGAACCTGGACCAGACGGTGAAGGACCTGCAGCTCCGTCTGGATGAAGCAGAGCAGCTGGCCCTGAAGGGAGGCAAGAAGCAAATCCAGAAGCTGGAGGCCAGGGTGCGTAGGACTGGTATTTGTGCAAGTGTGAGCAATCCCAGGTCAGAGATAGCAGGGAAGCTCCAGCGATGGGTTTCTCGTTGCAGGTGCGGGAGCTGGAAGGGGAGGTTGATGCTGAGCAGAAGCGCAGCGCTGAAGCCGTGAAAGGTGTGCGCAAGTACGAGAGGAGGGTGAAGGAGCTGACCTACCAGGTGAGGAAGAAGACATCTTTGTGTTGACATGCCATTTTACAGGAAGCCATTGCATTTTTCCATGAACTCCATGAATAAATGTTGTTTCGTGGTGTGGAAAAACCAACTCTCTCTCTTTCCTGCTTACCAACTGCTTTAGTCTGAGGAAGATCGGAAGAACATTCTCAGACTCCAGGATCTGGTGGACAAACTGCAGATGAAAGTGAAATCCTACAAGAGACAGGCTGAGGAGGCTGTAAGTACTTCTGGGAAAATGAGCAAGCATTGCTTTCCGTTGGTGTTGCACAGGTGATGAGGAAATTAATATAAGAAATCTGGAAAATACCATTGTTCATTGATGGAAGGTTTAAGGATCTTTGTCATCCAGACGAACCACTCTTATACCTGCGCACCAAATTAGTGGGATTAAGTACATAAATGAAAAGATCAAGTAATGAAATAGCTCCTCAACTGCAACAAAGAAGTAGTGCAGTTTGCCGTAGTGGAGTCTTGAATAAGGGAGGATGAGGATGTCTTTGTTAATCTTATGTTTAGGCAGCGGTATGCAGGAGATAGGAGGTCTCTGCTCTCTCCCGAGAAACCCTTCAAAACCTGGGCACAGGAGGATTGAAATCCCTGCCCTGATTCTCAACACCAATTCCCTCTCCCTGCACAGGAGGAGCTGTCCAATGTCAATCTCACCAAATTCCGCAAGATCCAGCACGAGCTGGAGGAAGCTGAGGAGCGGGCTGACATTGCAGAGTCACAGGTCAACAAGCTCCGAGCAAAGAGCCGGGAGTTTCATGGCAAGAAGATAGAAGAAGAAGAGTGAGGATGTCATATGACAACAAAATGGCCTGAGGAATGCACAAAATGCAAACCCTCTGTTGCTATCACTTACAATTTATCTTTACAACCACCTCAATGTCTAGACAATAAAAACTATAGCTTCCTCTGCATATACAGCTGAAGCAGTGTGGTTTTTTTTGTTTGTTCTAATTCAGTTCTGCAAGTATGCAAATTTGGAACATTTTCAAATGAAACTTTTTTTTCACTTTTATAGTTGGATACCATTAGAATTTTCTTAGTCTCATTCCCATAGTTTTTCTACTCTATTGTGTTATATTACTAATTATGAATTAGCAGTAATGCAGTTTCCATACTGACAGTAGGAAAGGATCAGGACAGAGGCAGGTGTACGTGGTCTATCCTAGCACAGTAAAAATGCTACTGCTTTGGGGACCTCTCTCCCAATGGATGCAGTACACAGAGGCAGTCTGTGGTATGTGCTGGCCCGTTCTCACTTTGGCAAGCTGGATTTAGAGCCAAGATATCACTCATAAATAAATAAACAAATAAGCAAATACATAAATAAGAAAAATCTGGAGCCCCAAAGGCATCTGTACGGTTGTAAGTCCTCGTGGAGAAAATTATGCAAGGACTGAGCTGCTGCCTTCTCTGAAGAAGTGGCCCTTTGTTTGCAAGCAAAATTAAAAATATCATGCAGGATCCATTACACAGCTTTTTTGTGGAAGAAGTTTTTAAGAATCAGTTTTAAAGTAGAACAAATAATTTATTTGGATGAGATGACGTTGCAGTTTTTTACTTTCTCTATTCTATAGAACAACCAATACTAAGCAATTCCTACTGTAAAATAAATGGAGACTGATTAGAAGCAAGAAAAAGAGGACTCACTAGGCTATAAAGCCCTATGCAAGATAAGATACAGAGAAAGGATAACAACGCAGAAACTGCTGCAGTGCTGTAGACATCTTTCGAATTTTGAAATATTAATATAAAACCATAATAAACTTTTGTGAAGAGGAACAATGAGGAGCTATGCATAAATATTGAAAAATGTAAAAGAATAAGTGTTTTTTAATCACATAAGATAAGACTTGATCTGAGAATAATTCTGGGCACATTATATACTAACAGAACCCTAGGTGGGCAGAGAAGCAAAAGTCACTCAGACAACGTTTGCTGATCTGGAAGTTTAAAATGGAAGACACCCAATCATGTAAGGGGCAAGCAGCAGTGAAGCTAGAAAAGAGGGATAGCCTTCCTGGCAGCACTGGACCCTGGTACATCGTGTATCTGCTATGGGCTGTACTAATATCAGTACACTCAGTACAGGGATTCTTATGTGCCTCCTGAGGTCCTGCCTAGCTCTGCACTACTGTTTCCATGGAGTACTTCAAGGAGCTGTGAAGCTGCTGGAGAAAGGAATTGGAGTTGCTGGCAGAGCGGTGCAGAGGAGAGGGTGTGAGGAAAGACTCTGGCACCAATCATAGCCAGCAGTGTACTTGCAGCACCAGCATTTAGGATCAGGAGATTCTCTTTCTCCCAGGTACACTGAGGCTTAGACCCATGGAGTCCTCTCATGTTGTAACCAAATATGGATGTACTTTGCTAGGCAGCAACTAAATATATTGAAGGAGAAGATGACACCCTGTGTTGACTCCTACGTCATCGTATGGTTGCTCTGGAGAGACAGAATCTTTATGTGTGAAACTGTGAAAGCTGTATCAATGCCAGAGATATCTGAGCTCCAAAGAAGGGAGACAGCTCCTCTCCACTCTCCCTTCCCCAGCATGCTCCAAAAAGACACGAGATTCTTTCTTTCCAGACAAAACTTTTTTTTTCTACACATTTAAAGGCAGAAAAAGAACAATTTCTATATTAAGATGCATATTTCTTTGAACTCTAGCCAAGCTCTTTTAATTTTGCTAATGCTATGGAAAACTTCTCCTTTGGATGTTAGCCCGAAGAATATTTCTACACTGTTCAGTTCCTCCCATGTGAATGACAAAGAACGCAAAGCTGCACAGTGCAGAAAAGGACACACTGGCCAGTATTCAAAAACATCCTGGGTTAATCTCCTCCATGCATGCTGCATGGGGAACATCAGACAGTGAGTGTACTCTCCTGGAGGCTTGGTTTAGCCCTGGCTTTTAGCCATTTTTATTTTTTTTTAAACAAAAGACAAAAATAACTGAAGGGGGAAAAAAAGCTTAATTCTGGAGTCAGTGTCTTGCAACTGATGATGTAGCACAGTGGGTTCAAGACCATAGTTTGATGCCTAAAATCCCTCTTCCCCTTGGACAATATTACAATGACTATCCAAAACATTTGCCTTGGCCCGACTGTGGAAGGATCTTGAAGCAGCTAAATATGTTAAGGCTTCTCTCTTATCTATAAGCAATTATGTCTTGAGAATTTGTTACTAAATGCTCAGCTGGTGAAAGGTAACATTACAGGTTCCATGAATCTCAGTCCAATTATCTATTTCAAACTGGACGTTGTGTTGCGCTGACCTGGCCTTACCACTGAGCATGCCAGAAAGGATCATCAGAGACTTCTTGGAATCAGAATGGAAAATTAATGGGAGGAGTAAGGAAAATTAAGTTACTCCTCACTTTGTGATTTGCTGCCATACATGGAGGACAGGAGTCATTTTGTGTTGACACACTATTTCTGGAGTCAGGTTGCTTGTGACCTGATAAGTGCTGATGCAAAGGTAACTGATCTTGGAAAAAACTTTGGTCCATAATAGGCATAAAGTAATGTCTTAAGAGAAAGTTTAAAATAGATGCAGCTGATGGGTTCCATTAAAGTTGCTGCCACATAAGTACTGTGGAGATCTCTTACCTAGTACAGCTTGGACATGAAAGAATGAGTAAAGAAAAAGGAAGAAAGGAAGACATTAAGAAAGAGAGAGAAAGAAGAACAGAAAGAAAGAAGGAGAGTGAGAAAGAGAGAAAGGAGGAAAGGAGGGAAGGAAGGAAGGAGGGAAGGAGGGAAGGAAGGAAGGGAGGAAAAGAAGCCAAGAAAGAAAGAAGGAAAAAAGATGGAAATAAAGAATGAGAGAAAGAATGAAAGAAAGAAATGAATAAAGAAAGAAAGAAGAAAGAAAGAAGAAAGAAAGAATGATCTGTCAGTAACATCCATACTTACAGATAGGAAAGGGGATACACACTGCCTTTCTGAACCCACTGTCTCTCATGACTGTTTCCTGACTACCTGAAAACCTGTCTAACTAAACACAGAAAAAGTGCCTTGGGAAACATACCTCTTTCTGAGTCTCCTTTGTCCTGGCCCTGCCCGAGAGATGGGTAGGCAATGTCTGTCTGATGCCTCCCCACACCCCAAGTCCTTGCAAACCTGGTGTAAAAATAAATGAACTAAAAACAACAGAAGTGAACTGCACTTAGGGAAAGCAGAGATACTGGTGGGGAACTGGGAAGGCTGGTAGGGTGTGGGATGCTGCTGGGACTGCTGACAGAGTAAGGACAGATGGAAGGAGCCTATATGAGATAGACAGTACATTATAAGCAGATAACTTTTTGAGATATGTATAGGGTGAATGTGACCTTCATGCAAATATCTACAAAGTATAGAGTAGTAAGGTCATGGTCCTTCTCCTTGTAACTCCAGTCTGGCCACAGCACTGGCATAAACAAGTCCTGCATAGCAACTACATTATAGCACAGCATAATCACAATGCTCTGAGTAAGGCAACAGATAAAGTAAATTCCTGTTTCGAGATGTTTTTTCTTACAGAAAGTAGTATCAAAAGAGATGCAGTGTCTGTATAATTTCCATTTACACCATCAAAGGAGCCAAAATATTTCCATGTAAACATCTCTAAGATCTTACTGTAGAATTAAAGAACCATGTTTAAAGATAACCTAGTCCAACACACTTGCTAGGGTTGGGGCATCTTCAACAGGTTAGGGAATGATCTGCTGGAGAGGAGCTCGGTGGAGAAGGACCTGGGCGTTCTGGTAGACAGTATGTTGGCCATGAGCCAGCAGTGTGTCCTTGTGGGGAAGAAAGCCAATGGGAACCTTGGGTGCATTAAAAGGAGTGTGGCTAGCAGGTTGAGGGAGGTGATCCTCTCCCTCTACTCAGCCCTGGTGAGGTCACATTTAGAATATTGTGTCCAGTTCCAGGCTCCCCCTTTCAAAAAAGACAGGGATCTCCTAGAAGGAGTTCAGCAGAGGGCCACAAAGATGATGAAGGACCTGGAGCATCTCCTGTATGAGGAAAGGCTGAGTAACCTGGGTCTGTTCAGCCTGGGGAAAAGAAGACTGAGGGGGATCTGATTAATATTTATAAATATCTCAAGAGAGGTGGGGGGCAAATGGATGAGGCCAGGCTCTACTCAGTGGTATGTAGTGATAGGACAAGGAGCTACGTCCTAAAACTTGAACATAGGAAGTTCCATACAAACACGTGGAAGAACTTCTTTATGGTGAGGGTGACGGTGTACTGGAACAGGTTGCCCAGAGAGAATGTGGAGTCTCCTTCTCTGGAGATATTCAAATCCATCTGGACACCTACCTGTGCGACCTACTGTAGGATAACTGCTTTAGCAGAGAGACTAGAGTCAATGATTTCTTGAGGTCCCTTCCAACCCCTGCAATTCTGTGATTCTGTGATTGAGATCAAGTTGCCCAAACCCCATTCAGCCTGGCTTTGAACCTCTAAGGATGGGACATCCACAACAACTTTGAGCAACCTGTTTCAATCCCTAGCCACCCTTGTGGTACAAAATTTCTTTCTTAATAATCTAAATATAGTCTCTTTCAATTTGAAACCATCACCCCTTGACCTATTTCTACAGGCCTTGGTAAAAAGTATTTTACTATCTTTCTTGTAAACCTCCCTTAAGTACTGAAGGCTGCTATCATGTCTTCCCAGACCCTTTTCTTCACCAGGCTAAACCACCACAGCTCCATCAGCCTCTCTTTGTAGGTGAGATGCTTCAGGCCTCATTTTTATGACATTTTTCTGAACTTGCTCTAATAAGCCAACATGTTTCTTTTGCTGAGGGCCCCAGAGCTGAATGCATTACTGCAGGTGGAATCTCATGAGAGTGAAACAGAGGGAGAGAATCACCTCCCTTGATCAGCCAGCAACACTTCTGTTTATGCAGCCCCCTATCTGCCTTCTGGGAAGCAAACACGCTTGGCCAATTCATGTCTTATTTTTCATCTGCCAGTATCCCCAAGTCCTTTTCTGTAAGGCTTCTGTCAATCAAATCACTATTCAACCTGTACCAATGCTAGGGATTATAGTGATCCATGTGAAGGACCTTTTCCTTTTTGTACTTCATGATGTTTACCTTGTCCCATATCTTCATCCTATCCAAGGTCCCTTTGGATGGGACCTGGACTGGCTGGAGAAATGCCTTCCTTCTGGTGTATGATCTGAGCCACACAGCTTGGGGTCATCCACAGACTTGCTGAGGGTACACTCCAGTCCATTATCTGCATCATTAATGAAAATGCCGAATAACGTCAGCCTCAATAAAGACCTTTGAGGAATACCACTTATTGGTTTCCATTTGGACACTGAGCCATTCACTATAACCCTGCAGATGAATCATACCTTATAATCTTTTTTTCTCTCTTCCTAAGAGCTAGTTGTTTGCTGTTTCTCATTTTGAATGGATACTGGTTTCTGTTGTCTCTGTTTCACTCTTCAACATCTCAGACATTTCCATAGAGCATCTTCTTCTGCCCATTACCTTCTCATTCTTTCTGCACCATCAATATCTGTGTAACTGGACAGTGAGTGGTGGAAAAAACATTCTCTATATCAGTCTCATCTTATTTAAAATATTCCTCATATGCCATTCTTTCAGATTTGATGTGGTGGCAGGAGGAGTTTAAATAACAAGCTAACTCTGATGCACTTTCTAGAGCTGCTTATCCTGATAATAATAATCCAGATAATTGCCTCCCCTTATCTGCACGTTATCTGTCAATGTAGCTTTTCAGGAAGCTGCTCAAAATCCACACTGGGAAAGGATAGCATAACCTTTACAAAAATGCACCTTCTAGTATTGCATCCCAGAAGTAACTATTTTGATTTCTTTAAATTGAAGCTAGATCACAGGTATACTAAACACTCAGAATAGTGAGACTTGAAGAGACAAATAACAGCTGTTCATACCATAAACACAAACAAACAAAAACATCACCAACAAGCAGTGTCTTGGGGCTCTAGCTCCACGCATTTTAACTAACATCTGTCAAAGCCCATTCTGAACTGCTTACCATCCCAGACAATGTGTACAAGTGTCTCTTTAGCAACTTTCTTCCAGAGATCAGTTCGTGTTTCCCACTTTTTTTTTCTCCTGCTCGAGCATGAGATTCTCTGTTAGAAATGGCAGAATAGATCTATAAAGCACATTTCTTAACCAGACAACATGTGGTAGCAGCCACATGTATGCTAATCATCTTCAAGAAAAACAAAAAGGTTCCCTCACTTTAAGTTAGTCTAACCTAATTCCTATTAGTTTCTATACAGAAAATATGTCCTTACCATTGTCATTGTCCAGTGCTCAGCTGCATCTTAGCAGAAGTATAGGGAAGAGAAGTATTGCTCTAGAAAATTAGATCACCGGCATTTCTTTTCAGGTTGTACTGACATTCCTGGGAGCTCTCATTTTACACAGAGGGCAGCAGAAATACTGCTGGCAGCAGAGACTGGGCATTCTCTGTCAGTTGGTTCATCAGAGGTCCACAGGAGGCACTGATCCGTCTGGCATGCCCAGCTCATACTGAGAGCGTGGCAGACAACAACACATACAAACTGTAAATCTGATAAGGAACATTTTTATTTAAGTTGTATATCAGATAATCTGAAGAAGTACAAAATTCAGTTTAAATTCAGTGTGTTGCTTTGTTCATCTGTGTTCTCTGTAAGCTTCTTAAATGTGGATTATTATATGGCAGGTATGCCATGCGTCTGTGAGTGTTATTGTGTTTGCCCCAACAGCTTCAGTCACACTGAAAGTGACATAACCTAACATTGGAGAGCAATCCCATTAACCAGCATCACTAGGACTAACCTGTTCCAGTTTGAATAAAGTACGTAAAAGATGATCTCAATGGTCTGGTCTTGAGCGTCAATAAATATCTATACGTATAGATGTCAATCACTAAAGGAAAACAAGGGTGTTTCTGATAAGCTAAACAAATTATTTGTGCTGTTTTTCACCACAAAAGGGAGGAAATTCCTAGAAAAAAAAAAGTTTATTAATTGAGAAAAAGTCTGAGGAACATTATCAATTTAAGGCTACATACTTTAGGTTGTGGGCAAAAATAATATAATTGCTGCAGGAGTCATTTTTAAAAAAAATCAAATTTGATGGTTGTTTAATGGCTCTTCAAATCATGCTTAGTACCAAGGGAATAAAATTTTGCACCTGTAATATTAGACTTTCAACACTTTCCTGACTGTGGAGAAGTAAGTCAGTTAGTGTAATCTTTGTGTAAGACAAATTGGTAGAAACTACAATGAGAATAGAATTTAAAATGAAAATCATGTTTCACAATAGAGTTGACTTCAAGAGAATCAACAGGGACATTGTTAAGAATGATCTAGCCAATGCAGTTTGATGAGATTTTGAAAAGTATGTGCATGCTCCCATAATACATGGGTAAAAATTTCTATAACGGAAAAAAAAAGGAAAAAAGAAAACAAAACCCAACCTCTTCCATGGGCAGGGACGTCTTCTGCTAGATCAGACTGCCCAAAGACCTATCCAGTCTGGTCTTGAGATATTCCAGGGATGGGGCATCCACAATTTCTCTGGGAAACCTGTTGCAGTATCTCAACACCCCCATACTATAGAATTTCTCCCTAATGTTTAATCTAATCTACCCTCTTCTAGTTTAAACCTCCTTGTCCTATCACTATACACTGACTGATAAAAAAAGTCCCACTCCATGTTTCTTGTTGGCCTCCTTTAAGCACAGGAAGGCCACTATATCATTTCCCTGGTGCCTTCTCTCCTCTACACTAAACAACATCAACTCTCTCAGCCTTTCTTCATAGGAGAGGTGCTCCAGTCCTCTGTTTACCTTTGAAGCCCTCTTCTGAACTCACTCCAACAATTCTGTGTTCTTATGTTGAAGTCCCCAGAACTGAATGCAGTACTGCAGGTGGGGTACCATTAGAATGGTGCAGAGTGGGAGAATCACCTCCCTCAACCTGCTGGCTACGCTTCTTTTCATGTAGCCTATGATATGACTGGCTTTCTGGGCTGTAAATGCACATTGCTGGCTAAAATCCAATTTTTATCAATCACTACCGTCAAGCCCTCCTCCGCATGGCTGCTCCCAAACCACTCATTTCCTCGTCTGTATTCTTGTTTCAGATTGTCCCAACCCAGGCACACAATTGCACACTTAACATTGTTGAACTTCATGGGGTTCACATGGGCCCATCTATCAAGACTGTTAAGGTTCCTTTGGCTGGTATCCCTTCCTTGCAAGCCCTCACATTCCTTTAATCTTGCCAGGATATATACCCCTGTGTTTTATGTTGTCCAAGAGGTTTTGACTTAGCCAAGATATTCTTCTGCCTTCCTTTCCTGACTTCTTGCATGCTGAGACTGAGTGCACCTGAGACCTAAGAAAAATGTCATCAAATATTTCTCAGCTCACATACGCTCCTTTATCTCTGAGAGCAGTTTCCCAAGGGATTCCATCCATGAGTGTTCTAAAGAATCCAAAGTTTGCCTGTATTAGTCTTAGGATCTTGACTCTATTTTTTCCTTTTCCTATATCCTTTAAGACTGAATTCTACAAGGGCACAATCACTGCACACTCCAGTAGTTTGCTGTACTGCTTGCAATTTGCTGTGCTGCTCTGCTAGCAGATGCACGGGTATTGAAATCACATAGCACAATTAGGACCTGTGAGCATGATGTTTCCCAGAGTTGAAAAAAGAGCTCTTCTTCAACATTTTCTCCTTGATCTAGTGGTCTGTACCAGACAACAACCACAGAATCATGGAAGGGCTATTAGCCCCCTGCCATGGACAGGTTTGCTACTCTATAGATCAGGTTGCTCAGGGTCCCATCCAGCCTGGCCTTGAATGCCTCCAGGAATGGAACATCCACAACTTCTCCGGGCAGCCTATGCCAGTGCCTCACCACCCTCTGATTGAAAAATTTTCCCCTAACATCTATTCTAAATCTCTCTTCATTTAGTTCAAAACCATTCTCCCTTGTCCTATCACTATCAGACTGTGTAAAAAATTTATCTCCTTCCTGATTATTAGCTCCTCTTAAGTACTAGAAGGCTGCAATGAGGTCTCTCCAGAGCCTTCTCTTCTCCAGTCTGAACAAGTCCAGCTCCCTCAGCCTGTCTTCACAGGAGAGGTGCTCCAGTCCTTTGATCATCCTCGTGGCCCTCATCTGGACGCACTCCAGCAGCTCCTCATCTTTCTTGTGCTGGTGGCCCTAGACCTGGATCTGATATTCCACATGGGGCCTCCTGAGGGCAAAGCAGAGGAGGACAGTCACCTGCCTGTCCTGCTGGTCACTCCTGTTTTGATGCAGCCCAGGACACAGTTGAATTTCTGGGTTGTAAGTGCACACTGCTGGCTCATGTTGAGCTTTTCATCCACCAGAACTCCCAAGTCCTTCTCTGCAGGGCTGCTCTCAATGAGGTCAACTCCCAGACTGTTCACATATATGGGATTTCCTTACACTTGGCCTTGTTGAACCTCATTAACTTCATATGGGCCCACTTTTCAAGCCTGCCCAGGTCCCACTGGATGGCATCCCTTCCTTCTGTCATATCAACTGCACTTCTCAGCATGGTGTCATATACAAACTTGATGAGGTTGCTCTCGATCCTGCTGTCTATGTCATTGATAAAGATGTTAAAGAGCACCATGAAGTTTCATTTGTTAGTTTGATTTCACATTTTCACCCAAAAGCTCTCAACCTGTGTATTGTTGTTTTTCAAAGACAACTATGTGCAATGAGTCCTGTTTTTTTGCACAGAATGCAACTCCTCCACCTTTCTTTCCTTGACTGTCCTTTCTGAATATCTTTTAGCTATCGATTGCAGCACTCCAATTGTGTGATTCATTCTCCCATGTTTCCATGACAGCAATCAAATTGCAGCATTCCAGCTGGACAGTGGTTATCAGCTCCTCCTTTTTCCTACCCATATTGTAAGCACTTTTATAGAGGCACTTCATTTGTGCCTTTGACTGTGTAATCTTTGTGACTGCACCTTTTTGGAGGCTTGAGAGGCATTTCTCACTATTCCTGAGGGCGTACTTTTCCGCCCTAGCAAGTGCATGAGTGTGAGTGAGTTTCATGGTTGAGGTCTCAAACTCGCAGGATGGTAAATCTACAGAACAATGTCAGTCAGCCAGACAGAGAAGACTCTCTTCCTTTCCCAGACAGAGGATCCCACCTCTCCCCAATAATCTGTATTTGTCAAAGTATCTTCCATGATCATAGAAGCCTGCTGATAATACATAGCCCTGGTTTTGTTTCGGATAGAGTAAATTTTCATCAAAGTGCTGTGTTTTGGATGGAATAATGATGTTGGGCTTTTTTGCTGAGCACTGCTAAGTTCATCTTCTCATACTATCCTGCCAGCAAGGAGCCTAGAGGTGCGAATGAATGTGGGAGGGGACACACCAGGAGAGCTGACCAAAGATCAAAAGGATATTCCATATTATATGACATTCATTCCCCCAGTTCTCTCTCCTATCCCACTGGGTGATGCAGCAGGGGAGTGAAGAGGAGAGGAGCGAGTGAATGGCTGCTGGGTTAAAGGACAACATTGGTAATACAGAGAAGAGCATCTAGGCCCCCATCCCATTCACTTCTGCCCCTAGGATCCTGAAGTCCTAGTCAGTCTTGCCAAAGCTATGCTGCACCTTGATGTTGGTGCCCAAAGGGGAGATAAGTAGATGACTGCAGTCTGCTTTTTACCATTTGTGGCAGTCTCTCTGCAACACTCTAACCCCTGGCTCATAGCAAGCAGCAGATACCCTCAACTGAATGTATCAGGATTGCAGATGGGAGACTCAGTGCATCTCAGTGGGAAGTCATGCATTACTATCACTTGCTGCTTCTTTCTGTGGTTTTAGCATGTGTAACTGGTGCTGTTACACCCTCTGAGATTTGCACTTTATTACATCCACAGCCAAAAATTTGTATTTGTTGCTGATTGGGACTTTTGTGGAAACAAGCAGAATTGTTGTCTTGATGCAATGAATTTACAGAAACTGTGAAATCTCCTATTCCAAGGTCTTATGTCTGTCCTGTTGACATTATTTGTCTGCTAGTCCTTGGAGGACAGCATGACAGAGCCCCAGTAATCCTCATGCAATGTCTCAAGTAATATCAAGCTATTTCTTGTTCTCCCTCCCTAATTCAGCATAACCTGCTAGCTCCCTCCTATAGCTCCTTTGTTCACTGCCTGAGTGACTCCACCAGAGCACGCCCTCCACCCCCTCTTCGAATCAGGAAAAGAGCAAAATACCACTGTTTAAAAGAGCAAATTCTCAGCTACAAAACGTTATTTTTCAACATAGTTGTCATGGTTTTGTGATTTTCGGTTATTGGTATTCCACATCATAACATCATGTAGTGGACATACCTAGTTCTCAGAAGAGAAGGACTACTACAGTCC